>NC_053047.1:25761533-26061533 GCF_003473485.1 Medicago truncatula
TGATCACAAGTCTTAAATTGCATTGGCAAATACTTGACGCTTTAGAAATTCGATGATATATGCTTCTAGCATGTAATTTCTCTTGCAGTATGCCATATGGTTATGGACTATATAAGAAATGTCACAAAATTATAGTATAGCATATTAACTGTTTGGTTTCAGGTGATGCTCTCAGCAGGTTCATGTTCTAGCTTTTGAAATTTTGCCTTGTAACATGTATTGGAAGAAATCATTGGTGTTCGTTTCTAGGATATTTTTGTCTTCCTCGTGTTATAGTTTACTTTTTTATGGATATGTCCTTGTTATAAGTTTGTATTTGGGTTAAAGTATAGTCCATTTTTTATAAAATATCTCTTATCGTTTTAAAAAATAAAATGTATTGGAAGAAATCTTGCTATGTGATACACTGCTTCTTATATATCGATACTATCTTGAATCTGGTATAGGGTGAATTTACCTCATTGGTGTAGTCAATGAGTATTTTTAATATACGATTAAAAGCATTATTTTATGATTACATGTTGTATTAGAGTTTTGTGATCCCGTTAGTTTCACAGATTCCACTAGTATCATATTTTTTTACCACTCTACTT
The DNA here is from genome assembly GCF_003473485.1 of Medicago truncatula. Classification (NCBI taxonomy): domain Eukaryota; kingdom Viridiplantae; phylum Streptophyta; class Magnoliopsida; order Fabales; family Fabaceae; genus Medicago; species Medicago truncatula. Next base: position 25,762,127 of record NC_053047.1, read on the forward strand.
CTTCATATTCAAATTCTAATGCAATTTTCGGATGTGTAGAATTTGGTATGTACATCAACTGCTACTTATTGAACACATCAATCGCTTCACAGTGATTGGTTATTCAGAAAAGGAGAAGGTATCTTCTATTGAATATTAGTTGATTAAAATAACTATGACAAGATAAAGACTCTTAGATAGATGTTTGCACAAAAATAATTTGGCACAATATTAAAAATCTCATAATTGAAATTGATTGCAAACATACTTTGTTCTATACATGCTTTCCAGGTTGTTTCATTTAAAAGTTTCCCCTATTTATATTTAGATTGTATCAAGAAGATTAGCATGTGTTTTTGTTAAAACATCTAAAAGGATGGTGGATTACTTGTAGAAGTATATGAATTATAAAGTAATCATACATGTAGCCCAAGAAGCATATGTTGCTGACATGATTTCTGGTTAGCATGATCCTTGGTTATCAACTTTTGAAAGAATATATGCTCATTACATGAAGCAGTTTCTATATTAGTGAATATGGTACTCAAGTCAGAGAATCTTAGCAGTGATTGTGATTTTTCACGTATAAAAAGTTTTTTACACCTCAAAGAGTGGGATCCAAAGGACTGTTTTCTTGAGGATTCTGTGTTCAAACTGTTGAGATAATTCCTAGGAAATGGTTGCAAATTTGGAGTGAAATTCATGTAGTGTTTTGTCTACAATTGGTGTCTGTAATGCGGTATTCTATTGGACTTTGCATTGTTTCTTTGGTTGAGATGGAAGTTGCCAACAATAATGAGGCCTTTTCGGGTTTCAATGCAGTAGTGTTTGTTGGTGATGATATGCTTGGTAACTTCTAGTTTTACGGTGTTCATAATGGGCATAGCTGCTATGGCTGATTTTTGTAGGCTTATTGGTGTTTGCAGGTACATTGATAACATGGAAAATACAACATCATTTCAGCTCGTTTTGTGTGTAGTTTAGGCCTAAACTCTCTGGTTTTGTCTATGTTATGCTGGGTTGTATGGCTATGTTTCAGGTACACAGCAATAAAGGCCTTCATGCGCAAAAATGACGGAATTCAGTAAGAAAACAAAGAAGGAAAGAAGTCTTGAGGAATTCTGCTTCAGGGTGACGGCCGTCACACCCTGTGACGTGTTGATCGTCACCCTCCAACTCTCGACCTGCCCAAGCCGTCACCACCCGTGACGAGCAGATCGTCACACCCTGTGACGTCCGTCACGGGTTCGGAAGAAGCAGTCTCCCCCATTATCTGAAACTGTTTCCGGTTTTCTCTCCCACTCGCTCCACCTGCAGAAGCACGATCAGAAGCACTTCAGAGGAGATTTTTCCCTATAAATAGACCTGAAGAACTCAGAAAGAAGAAAAGAAGCTTTTAGAGAGAAACTGTGCTATTTAGAAAACTGCTTATGTAATTCAAGCTTTTTGTTTTAGCTATCGTACAATCCTTACAACTTCAGAATCTTTGTGAATTGCAATTTTATTTAAGGAGTCCTTATTTTTATTTGATCTCAATTGCCGTTTCTTTGCTGTTCGTTTCCATTCCAATTCCAAATTGCTACTGTAGCTGCGCATATCCATTACAAACAAGAAGTTATTTCATACTGTGTGTTGCGGCTGTTTATTTGAATTGGCTTAGCTTTCAATTAGTAGCAGTGGAATTATATTCAATTAAAGTGTCTATCTGATTGCAGGTTCGGTTTACTTTGTTTTTGTTCTTTCAATCTCTCTGTTTCAATGATGATAAATGATATGAATAAAAGTGTGTTTATTATAATTACCATGTCTGAGTAGATTTTTATAGAGTCCGGAATGTGATGAATGTTGTACCAATGGTGCTCTGTTAATTTGTATGATTAGAAATTGTAACAGGAATTATTTTTAAAGTCTAAAAATTCTGGTTTTAAACAATTAACATTTACAATGAAAGTTGAAATACAGTGATACCGGTTTCATATCGAAAGAGTGAAACCTGTATCTGACCGTAGAATTTTTAGGAATTGATTTTGAAATACAGCGAAAGCGTTTTCTTTAATTAATTTAGAAATTTCAAATTTTCAAAAAGGCTATTTTAAACTTGCGGTCGTACATGCGAAAGCTGAAACTTGTGAGTTTAAAATACGGTATCGGACGTACGAAAGTCGACGGTGCCTTTAAATTTGTTCTTTTTACACGTGAAAATATTGTCATGTTATAATAATAAAATACAATTTAGCAAGCACCAACGGACGACACGAATTATATTCCGGGCTCTCGTCATTTAAAAGTAATTAAAATCAAGTTATTTTCCCAATTTTGCAACCAAATTAATTTGCATCGCCTTAGATAAACAACGTAACAATTAATTACGGTACTTGACATTGGTCTCTGTGGTTCGACAATCTTTTATACTAAAACCGATATTTCCGTGCACTTGCGGACCTATCAAGTTTTTGGCGCCGCTGCCGGGGACCAAAATAGGCAATATCGTAACACCGTTGTTACACCGTATAGACTAAGGCATTTATTTTCTTTTTTTATCTCTATTCGTCGATTATATGCCAAGTACTCGATCCTCTGAGGACAATCTAGAGCGACCAATCGACGAAATCGAACGTTTTTTACATATCAGACGCCAAGTTGAACGAATTCACGCTGAAATGGAAATAGCTCATAACGCGAACCGTCCTCTTAAGGACTTTGCCGTCCCATCCCAGGACGAGCCTCACTCAAGTATTGTTAACCCGACGATTCAGGCTAACAACTTTGAGTTGAAACCTTCACTGTTGCAAATCGTGCAACAAAACCAGTTTTCCGGTAACTCCACGGAAGACCCGAATTTGCACCTATCCGTGTTCGTGCAATTCGCTGATACGCTTAAGTGCAATGGCGTCGCTCCCGAAGCCATTCGCCTGCGTTTATTCCCTTTCTCCCTCAGAGACAGAGCCAGAGCTTGGCTGCAGTCTCTGCCGTCAAATTCCATTACGACATGGAATGAGTTGAAAAAGGCGTTCCTAGCAAGATATTTCCCTCCTAGTAAAACTGCCCAGCTTAGGAACCAAATTACCTGCTTTAGGCAGATAGACGGCGAGTCGCTTTTTGATGCGTGGGAGAGATACAAAGAATTAATGAGAGCTTGTCCCCACCATGGATTAGAACAATGGCTGATCATTCACACATTTTATAATGGCGTTCTCTATAACACGAGGATGACCATTGATGCCGCAGCTGGCGGAGCCCTAATGGATAAGCCTTTCAAGGAGGCATACGAGCTTATTGAGAATATGGCTCAGAACCATTATCAATGGGGGAGCGAACGCACTCCTGTAGAGAAATCTCAATCCAAGGGAGGTATGCATGAAGTCAGTAACCTTGACCATATGAACGCCAAAGTGGATGCGTTGTTCCATAAGTTGGATAACCTAAAAATCGCTCCACCAGCTACTGTTGCTGCCGTAACTCCTAATTGTGAAATATGCGGAACCCCAGGACACGTTGCTGTCGACTGTCTGTTGTTAGCAGAAACTGATCAAGTGAATTACGCGCAAGGAAACCCGTACGCTAACACGTACAATCCAGGATTGAGAAGCCACCCAAGTTTCTCTTACAAAAATAACAATCCTACCTTTGCGCCGAGTCCTGCACCTGCAACACCCCCCGGTTTCCAAGGACAAAGAGGAGCCCCTGTTGCTCCGAAAAAGTCTAACCTGGAGCTCATGATGGAAAACTTTGTTTTAACTCAAACTCAGCAAAACAAGGAGTTTATGAACCAAAACGTTCATACGAATGAATTGATTAAGCAGTTGGCGCACAAAGTTGACTCCATGGCCACTCATAATAAAATGCTTGAGACACAAATATCCCAAGTGGCCCAACAACAAGCAGCAATAGCTGCCCCAGCCGGAACATTTCCGGGCCAACCGCAACCAAATCCTAAGGGACATGTTAATGCTGTAACACTACGTAGTGGAACAGAATTAGACAACAGACCTGCTGCTGTGAGAGTTAGGAGCCGAGACGAAGGAAAGGCTAAAGACCCTGTGAGTGAGCCAGTTGACATTGGAGAGACATCTAAGTCTCAGGAGGTAACAGAAAAAGAAAAAGAAAAACCTTATGTACCTCCTCCACCTTATAAACCTTCAATCCCTTACCCTCAAAGACTCGCGAAGTCTAAAACTGAGGGCCAATTTAAGAAGTTTGTAGAACTTCTAAAATCTCTTCATCTCAGTATTCCATTTTCGGAGGCGATTACTCAAATGCCTTCGTATGCCAAATTCTTAAAGGAAATTCTGACTAACAAAAGGAAGATTGATGATAATGAGACCGTAGCACTTACTGAGGAGTGCAGCGCTATTATTCAGAATAAGATGCCACCCAAGTTAAAAGATCCAGGGAGTTTTTCAATTCCTTGCGTTATAGGCAGCCACATCATTGATAGAGCCTTGTGTGATTTAGGAGCTAGTGTGAGCCTGATACCACTATCCATTTGTAAAAAGCTAAACCTAGGGGAGTTGAAACCAACTAGAATGTCTCTGCAATTAGCTGACCGTTCGATTAAACATCCAGTCGGGATTATTGAAGATGTCCCTCTTAGAATCGGTCAACTATACATCCCCACTGACTTTGTAGTCATGGACATTAGTGAAGACTCTCTTACTCCTATCCTCTTAGGAAGACCTTTTCTGGCCACCGCAGGTGCCATCATTGATGTCAAGAAAGGAAAACTCACTTTTGAGGTTGGCGATGAAAAGATTGAGTTCGTTTTATCTCAATTCATGAAAAGCCCCTCCATAAACGATACATGTTGCTTTGTTGACATAATAGATGCATGTATCAAGGAGTTTTCAACTGAAGATGAACCATCTGAGGAAATAATTGAAGATCCGATCGAGGAAGTAAAAGAGATGGAAGAAATAAGTGATGAGGAGGCTGAAATTTCTCGCATTCTTGAATGCCTCGACCAAACCACTGACCCATCTCCCGAGCCAGACCACCCCAAGATCGAGCTAAAGGAACTTCCTAAGAACCTCAGATATGAGTTCCTAGATAAAGAGCGTAATCGCCCCGTGATAATTAGCGCAGAGTTAGGGAAGGAAGAGACTGGTAAACTCCTCAATGTTTTAAAAAGATATCCTAATGCCTTAGGGTATAAGATTAATGATCTCACCGGGATCAGCCCATCTGTGTGCACACACAGAATTTTGCTCGAAGAAGACTCTAAAACCTCTAGAGAGCATCAGAGAAGGCTAAATCCCATTATGAGCGAAGTGGTCAAAAAGGAAGTTATGAAACTCCTTGATGCTGGGATCATATATCCTATATCCGATAGCAAGTGGGTAAGTCCAGTGCACGTAGTTCCAAAGAAAGGCGGGATGACTGTAGTTCAAAATGAGAAAGGTGAGTCAGTTGCCAAGCGGACAGTTACGGGATGGAGGATGTGCATCGACTACAGAAAGTTGAACACAGCTACTAGAAAGGATCACTTTCCTCTCCCGTTTATTGATCAAATGCTCGAGCGTCTTGCAAGGCACTCATATTTCTGTTACCTTGATGGTTATTCGGGATTCTTTCAAATCCCCATCCACCCGGATGACCAAGAAAAGACCACATTCACATGTCCCTACGGAACATTTGCTTATCGGCGAATGCCATTCGGACTATGCAATGCACCCGCCACATTCCAAAGGTGCGTGATGGCAATCTTCGCCGACTTCCTAGAAGATATTCTAGAAGTTTTCATGGACGATTTTTCTGTGTGTGGGTCTAGTTTTGAAGAATGTCTTGGTAATCTTGAGAAAGTTCTGGAGAGGTGTGTGAAAGTCAATCTAGTACTTAATTGGGAAAAGTGCCACTTTATGGTCAGGGAAGGCATAGTACTTGGACATGTGGTATCCAATAGAGGCATTGAGGTTGACAAAGCAAAAATAGAAGTTATTGAGAATTTACACCCTCCCAAGACTGTGAGAGAAGTTAGGAGTTTTCTTGGACACGCCGGTTTTTATCGACGATTCATCAAAGACTTCTCAAAAATTACCAAACCATTGACTGGCCTTCTGATGAAGGACGCTGAGTTCATTTTTAATGAACAATGCCTTGAGTCCTTTCAACAGTTAAAACACGCATTGATCTCAGCCCCAATAATGCAACCTCCAGACTGGAGTCAACCTTTTGAGATCATGTGTGATGCTAGTGACTACGCAGTAGGCGCTGTTTTAGGTCAGCGAAAAGATAAGAAACTCCATGTTATCTACTATGCGAGTAGGACCCTCGATGAAGCTCAAATAAACTATGCCACAACTGAAAAGGAGCTTCTAGCCATCGTCTTTGCGATTGATAAATTCCGTTCCTATCTAGTGGGATCGAAGATAATCATATACACAGACCATGCGGCTATCAGGTACCTGCTTAGCAAAAAGGATGCAAAGCCGAGGCTGATTCGGTGGATATTGTTACTGCAAGAATTTGACATGGAGATCCGCGATAAAAAAGGGACGGAGAATGTAGTCGCGGATCACTTGTCAAGAATTCAGGATGGTCAGTTGGAGGAGATACCCATAAATGACTGTTTTCCCTACGAAAGATTGGTGTCTTTTGTGAAAGCGGAGTCACCTAGATACGGTCACCTTGTAGATTTTCTAGAAGAGGGAAGTTCAGGCATCAAAAAGATACCAGAAGAAGCAAGTGCTCTAAGCAATACAGCTACCCCATGGTACGCTGATATCATAAACTATTTGGTTGCTGGAATCCTACCTCCCGACATGACCTATCAACAAAAGAAGAAATTCTTCCACGATCTTAAGCAATACTACTGGGATGATCCCCTTTTATTCAAAAGAGGAGTGGACGGTATTTTCCGTCGATGTATCCCAGAAGAGGAAATTGAGAGTGTCATCACACATTGTCACTCCTCTCCCGTTGGAGGACACATGAGTAGATCGAAAACTGCAGCAAAAATTCTTCAAGCTGGGCTCTATTGGCCCACCATCTTTCGAGATGTTCATGTTTTCGTTTCAGAATGTGACCGGTGCCAGCGATCCGGAAACATCTCTAGCAGGAATGAAATGCCACAAAAGTTTATCCTAGAGGTGGAAGTTTTCGATGTCTGGGGAATTGACTTTATGGGTCCTTTTCCTTCGTCTATGGGAAATAAATACATACTCATTGCTGTGGATTACGTGTCAAAATGGATCGACGCCATTGCCTCTCCTACCTGTGATACAAAAGTAGTGGTAAAGATGTTTAAAAACATTATATTCCCAAGATTTGGTGTCCCCAGACTAGTCATCAGTGACGGAGGATCTCATTTTATTTCTAAAATATTTAAGAATCTCCTAACAAAGTACGGGGTACGTCACAGAGCAGTTACTCCCTATCACCCCCAAACGAACGGGCAGGCAGAAATCTCTAATCGAGAAATTAAGCAAATCTTAGAGAAAACTGTCTCTATCTCAAGAAAGGACTGGTCCTTGAAGCTGAACGATGCATTATGGGCTTATCGGACCGCTTTTAAAACACCCATTGGCACTACTCCTTTCAAGCTCGTTTATGGAAAATCGTGCCATCTCCCGGTTGAGCTCGAGCATAAAGCTTATTGGGCCATCAAAGCCCTAAACATGAATCATAGCGAAGCTGGGGAGAAAAGGATGCTGGATCTTCATGAGTTAGAGGAGTTACGGCTCGATGCGTATGAAAATGCCTTGATCTATAAAGAACGAACAAAGAAATGGCATGATAGACGCATTATAAGACGTGAATTTAATGAAGGTGAGGTAGTGTTGTTGTTTAATTCTAGGCTAAGGCTTTTTCCTGGAAAGCTTCGCTCTCGATGGAGTGGACCATTTGAAGTCACTAAAGTAAATCAATCAGGTGCCATTGAGGTCTGGAGCGAGTCCACTGGTAAATTCCTAGTGAATGGCCAAAGATTAAAACACTACCACCCAGCAGCGAAAGTAGGACATGTCGCTACTCTTGTTATGTGTCCTCCTTGAATGTTGCTACTCTGAACTGTCGAGCTACCGACATAAAACGAAGCGCTGCATGGGAGGCAACCCATTGTTTTTCTCTTTTTCTTCCAACTTGTTTTTAGTTCAATAAGTTTCAATCGTTTGAGTGAGGTTTAGCGTTTTTTCAAAATCAACGACGGGTTGACCGTCATCGTTTGTGACGACCGTCATACATTCCGACGGTCCGCTGGTCATTTTCGGTGACGCCCGTTACTCTGTTTGACGACTAGACCGTCACACGTCGTGACGCCCGTCATCCTGTAAAGAATTTGAACAGCCCGTGGGTCCCGCACCTTTCCCCCCTCTTAGCACCCTTTCATTTTCTTTTCTTCCATCGTTCTCTCACAATCATACCCTTTTCTTTCTTTTCCCCTTTCATTTTCTCTTCTTCCCGTTGCATGCAACATCCATTATCAAACTCTTTCACCTCTCATCACATTCTTACCACAAAAATCCCAAATCCAGCACATAAAACTTGACCCATTTTCTTGTTGATTTTCGCAAAGTTTGTCTGAATGGTGCGGTGAGTTCCTCATTTCCGTTTGCATCAGAGTCTCTGTCTGTTGGGTTCGATTTCGCGTTGCTCCGGTCATGGCTGCTCGGAATCCGCGCATTGATTACATGGGAATTGAGTTTAAGGATGAAGCGCAGCAAAAATTGTTCGAAAAGCTGTCCAAACGCACAATCACGGCGACAAGGTATGCTGATGAAACTTGTCTCAGAACTTTAGGATTATTTGATAGCGTAAATTGGATGTTTAACCAAATCGGGTGGGGTCACTTTTTGACTCTGCGGCACCCGACGTATGAGCGCATCACTCTAGAATTTCTTAGTTCTCTTAAGTACACTTATGCTCAGAGAGTTCGTAAAGGTTTCGGAGGCACTAGTTTTAGACTGTTTGGCCAGGATTTCTTGCTTAGTCATAATGAAATAGGAAATTTGCTTCAATTCCAGACCTCCCTTCAATCCTTGGATGGGGTTCCATCTCAGGGACCTTGGACTACTGAGTACGGTCAGTTTTGGAAGAGACTTACGGGCGCTTTGGCCACTTCTGCAGAAGGCAATAAAGCGTCGTGCATCCATAACCCCGCCATTCGCTATTTTCATAGAGTACTCGCGCACACTATTTTTGGGAGAGGGGATAGCACAGGGGTAGTCAATTTAAGAGAACTCTACTTTATTCATTGTATTTTTGCTCGCAAGCAAGTTAATTCAGCGGCTTTTATGCTCGCTCACATGTTCAAAATGGCCACCTCCGGTAATGGACCCATTGCTTTCGGTGGCCTCATCACCTCGATCGCTTTTGCGTTAGGTTTTAGTGAGCGTATCGTACCGTTATCCCCTGTACAGGGCAACACGTTGATTGACTTGAGCTCGTGCCTCGCACAAAATCTCGTCAAGAGAGAGGGTGAGATGTTCTGTTTAATGATCCGTAATAAGGTCGAGAATCGTATTAAGCTTCCAAATCCCACCATTACCGATGTTAGGGATGAGGAAAATTGGATTTATGTTTTCCCGGATGAGGAAGGAGAGGATACCGATGCGGAGATCGAGCGTCAAACTAGGCTTTCTCCCCCGCGCCCACATGCACCTCATTCTCACATGTCCGGTGCACCTCACACACACTCTGACCCACCCCCTTCCCCCCATTTCCACTCTGATTATTTTGCAGGTACCGCTACTTCCCATGGCAGTATTGAATATGAGCTTAACGCTCTACGTAATGAGGTAGCAGACCTCCGTGCAGCCCAACAAGAGAGGAATGACCGTGATGCAGAACGGGACCACCTTATGCGTATCAACAGCCACATGATACGCCAGATGTTCACTTGGATGACACAACAGGGCATGCCTCCAAACAGCCCCGAGGACGATTGAGCAGGTTATGTTTTCTTTTTCATACTACTATCAGACATTGGGGACAATGTCTGGTTAAAGTATGGGGGAGGAAACTTATTTTCTTTTCTTTAGTTATTTCAGTTAATTTCATTGCTTTCTAGATTTAGTATTTTCCTTTGGTAATAAGAAGGGTTACTGCCAACTACATGCACTGTCGAGTCACTATCTTTATGTATTTGCTATGAATTATTCGATTCTCCCACTCTTGAACCAATGAATTTTTTTTTTCTTTGAAAGAAGTGCTTAGTTCACATAGGAAGTAATTGGTTTGCGAAGTTAGAGAGATTTTGTGTTAAATAAATTTGGTAAAACTAACTTTGACTAAATTGATATTGTCCCCACACCCTGGGTCTCCTAATTATGTATGCAAATTCAGATACCTATTGTGCCATAGTCTGTAACTGTTGTTTCATTATCCTCAAGTAGTTCATTTAGCCAGTCAGACACCATCTAAATAAATCACACGTTAAGTAGGTTGGCCGATGAATATAAGCGCAAATTTAATAAAGGGACCAATAATGGTTAACCTTGAAAATAAAAGGGGCAAACTAGCTAACCTTGATTATCCATTCATAAATGCATCTATGCGCAAAATGTGCAAATTCAAAGAAAGATGTGTTAAAAAGACGCTAACCGGTTTTCCTACCATGTGTGTGATAAGATAAAGGGTCTTAATGTGATTGTCTAGAATGAAAGAGGATGAATGAAGCCCAGATTAGAGACTAAGGTACAATGGCATTGTAACACCCCGTTTTCCCAACGTGAAAATTTCATTTATTTAATCAGAGTAATTAACAAAAACGGAATGTCACACTTCTTTTCTTAAAATCATAAGCCGAATAAATAACTATTTATCCTTTAAAATTCAATAACTAAAAAGTCTTTAATACTTCGCAGCGGACATTATTCAATAATCAAAACAGTCTTTGGCACGAAGGCCTCTTCATAAATTTCTCATATAATCTAATCTAAAACCAAAGTCATAATTCTTCTTAAAACAATACGTAAGGAATAGAAAGACAACAATAAAATTCCCATCCCATTACGTATCAGAGCACCTAAGACACTTGAGCCACCACTCCTACTAATCAGTAATACCTGCAAGTTACTCATACGAAGAGCAACATTTTCAAGCAGAAGGGGTGAGATTTCACAAAACAATAATATCAAGCATATAATTCAATAATTATATTTAACAACACAAATAACTTCATCTATTAGCAATAATACTTCTTAATGTATAATTCTTAATAATCCAACTAACCTCTAATTATCATTTACTTTATATTCATCACATTATAAATATCATCATATAACATAACAACATCTTAATCATAATTCATATACAACATAACAACATCATTAATTCATAATAATAATTATTCATCAAACATCTCATTTATCAATTCATGAATAAAAGACAATTTATCAACTTAACATAAACATCATCAAGTACACCTAACAACTCATAAATATCTTCATATAATCACCATCACCAATAACTTTAAAACAACACAATATAATCATCTCTTATTAATAGTAATAATTATCTACATCATAACATAAACACCTTCTTATAATAATATAACAACAACGTAACATGATATTCACTTAATAATAATAATAATTATATATACATCATCTCTTCATAATATAATAATATAACAACAACGTAACATGATATTCACTTAATAATAATAATAATTATATATACATCATCTCTTCATAATATAATAATATAACAACAACATATTCATCATCTTATGAAAATATAATCAACACATACTAACACCAAAATCAACATCATAAATCTTCAACATAAACATCTTAAACATCATAGCATCTTTGATAAACAATTACCAAGTAATCACAACATTCGATCATCATCAATAACATAACATAATATATATTCACTTAATAATATTAATCATATATATAGAACAACATATTCATCACTTAATAGTAACAATTATACACAACATCATAACAACTTAACAATATCATTAATTCAATATCTTACACAACATAGCAACATAACAATATCATAATCAACATAATAATATCATAATCAATATGTTAAACAACATAGCAACGTAACAATATCATAATCAACATGTTAATCAACATAGGTAGAAGACAACTCGACAACTCATAGATGATAATTCATCAACAATGACCTTGACTCGACAAATGCGACAATGCAACTTAGACACTTATATGCATGTGGTACCAATCGTCATCATAAGTATTAATATACTTTTATCGTGCGGAGGACAAAGCTCCTAAAACGTGCGGAGGACAAAGCTCCTAAAAATCGTGGTGAGGACTAAGCTCAATGATATGCTATGCATGGACTCTTATCAACAAAACACCGTAATCATCGTATTCAACATGCATCCAATAATTTGGAGCTAAACGTCATCATTTCATCATATTTATAGACTTCATGTACTTAGTTAAATAACAGCAGTAGCACAGTCAAGTCACACAACAACAGAGAGATATCAATATATCAATTTTCAATTCATAACATAACAATATTAATGTGAAGCATCAACAACTTAAACATTAAACAATCTTCCACATAAGGCATATAAATATTTCACATAATCAACAACAGCAGCATAGGCGACACATAAAACATCTCAGGATATAACAATATCAAATGATAATCAACAACAACTCATGCAACTTAGTTAAATAACAATAGCAGCATAATCAGATCATATCAACAGCTTAATATCAATTCATTTTCAACAACTTCCTGATCATTCAATAATAATTCAAGTAATGCAATCAATCAATAAATCACATTATAAACACTTAGCATTTCAATATAGCTTCACAAATAACAGTTAACATCTCAGATAGGTCTCATTAGTACCTAAAGTTCCATTCCTAATCCATTCAAACGACTCAGGTCTCAAATTCCTCAAAGCACTCAATTCTGGATGTGCTCGCGAGGCGAGAGTTCTTACTCGCCATGGCGAGTACCACTCATCTCCCAAACTAGTGTTGTTCTGGGTTCAATCTGATCCTACATTCATCCCTAATCATTACTAGGTATGTTCAGGCACTCAAAGGCACTCAAGGTCCAACTAAAAAGTCGAAATTACAAAATCTAACATGCTCTCTGCCTTAGCTCGCTATGGCGAGTAAGGTTGCTCGCAATGGCGAGCAATACCCAAAACACTCGCGAGGCGAAGGGGAAGGCTCGCGTGGCGAGCGATGAAGATCATCACTCGCGAGGCGAGGATCATAGCTCGCCGTGGCGAGCGATGAATCTAGGCTCGGACATGATGCACTTTCTACACGAAAATCATCATCTAACAAGGTTCTAAGCCTAATTTCAATTCCAGAATTCATCTAAATCATTATCTAAGGTCTAAGGACAGTTTCTACATCTTTTTAACAAGTTTCCACCGTTTAATCATCAATTCTATCAATTTGACCTAATTTCCGATTCTTCTTAAACTCATCCTAATTCATGTTAAACTTAACCATTGATTCACATACTTAATAGAATTGCAAAGTTAGTCTCACCCTTACCTTAATACACAAAATCGCAGCCTCTAGGTCTTCTCCCTCTTCTCTTGACTTTTTCTCCCTTTTTCTCCAAAAGCAGTCGTACGTACGTTATGTTTTTCTAAACTAGGTCTCTCCTATTTATATAAATCTTTAACCTACTTATTTTTCTCTTAAATCCAAATATTAATATTCTATTCTAATATATATATATATCTAATATTTTTGTAACAATAATAAATAACAAATATATCTCTATGACATATATATATTTCCATAACCAATCATTTATATTTTCAAATCAAATAACATATATATTTCTATAGTATAATAACATATATTTCTATAACAATGCATGCATATTCCTTTAACAAATCATATTTATTTCTTCAACAAATAACACATATTTTCTAAACCAATTAACATATATTTTTTCTAAAACATATACATATTTCTATGATAAATAACATTTATTTCTATAACAAATCACATTTATTTCTGCAACAAATCATATATATTTTTATAATAAATAACGTTTATTTCTATAACAAATGACATATATTTCTTAAACAAATCATGTATATTTCTATAACGAATCATCTATATTTCTGAAACAAATCATGTATATTTCTAAATCAAATAGTATATATATATATATATTTCTAAATCAAATAGCATATATATTTCTCAATCAAATATTATATTAATAAATATATAACATATATCATAACAAAATATCACTCATCAAAATAAATCATATAAATCACACAAATCATATAAGTATATTCTAAACTCATTTAAAATAATCAAATAATTAGAGAGGGCGTTACAGGCATGATCTGAATTTGTATGTTAGGAGGGAGACCTTTGCCCGCTTAATGCGGTATGTGTTGTTACAATGTCTTTAGAGTTGATTTTAGTACCAAGAGTTTTAACACTCAATCATTCCGATCTCTTAAACCACTTGCAACCACTTGTGATGCTATTTCTTCCTAAATTCTGACTGTATGAATTGCTGCAATTTATTTGATAATGCAAGCTAAAATTTGCTTGAGGACAAGCAGTGGTTCAAGTATAGGGGAGTTTGATAACATGGAAAATACAACATCATTTCAGCTCGTTTTGTGTGTAGTTTAGGCCTAAACTCTCTGGTTTTGTCTATGTTATGCTGGGTTGTATGGCTATGTTTCAGGTACACAGCAATAAAGGCCTTCATGCGCAAAAATGACGGAATTCAGTAAGAAAACAAAGAAGGAAAGAAGTCTTGAGGAATTCTGCTTCAGGGTGACGGCCGTCACACCCTGTGACGTGTTGATCGTCACCCTCCAACTCTCGACCTGCCCAAGCCGTCACCACCCGTGACGAGCAGATCGTCACACCCTGTGACGTCCGTCACGGGTTCGGAAGAAGCAGTCTCCCCCATTATCTGAAACTGTTTCCGGTTTTCTCTCCCACTCGCTCCACCTGCAGAAGCACGATCAGAAGCACTTCAGAGGAGATTTTTCCCTATAAATAGACCTGAAGAACTCAGAAAGAAGAAAAGAAGCTTTTAGAGAGAAACTGTGCTATTTAGAAAACTGCTTATGTAATTCAAGCTTTTTGTTTTAGCTATCGTACAATCCTTACAACTTCAGAATCTTTGTGAATTGCAATTTTATTTAAGGAGTCCTTATTTTTATTTGATCTCAATTGCCGTTTCTTTGCTGTTCGTTTCCATTCCAATTCCAAATTGCTACTGTAGCTGCGCATATCCATTACAAACAAGAAGTTATTTCATACTGTGTGTTGCGGCTGTTTATTTGAATTGGCTTAGCTTTCAATTAGTAGCAGTGGAATTATATTCAATTAAAGTGTCTATCTGATTGCAGGTTCGGTTTACTTTGTTTTTGTTCTTTCAATCTCTCTGTTTCAATGATGATAAATGATATGAATAAAAGTGTGTTTATTATAATTACCATGTCTGAGTAGATTTTTATAGAGTCCGGAATGTGATGAATGTCGTACCAATGGTGCTCTGTTAATTTGTATGATTAGAAATTGTAACAGGAATTATTTTTAAAGTCTAAAAATTCTGGTTTTAAACAATTAACATTTACAATGAAAGTTGAAATACAGTGATACCGGTTTCATATCGAAAGAGTGAAACCTGTCTCTGACCGTAGAATTTTTAGGAATTGATTTTGAAATACAGCGAAAGCGTTTTCTTTAATTAATTTAGAAATTTCAAATTTTCAAAAAGGCTATTTTAAACTTGCGGTCGTACATGCGAAAGCTGAAACTTGTGAGTTTAAAATACGGTATCGGACGTACGAAAGTCGACGGTGCCTTTAAATTTGTTCTTTTTACACGTGAAAATATTGTCATGTTATAATAATAAAATACAATTTAGCAAGCACCAACGGACGACACGAATTATATTCCGGGCTCTCGTCATTTAAAAGTAATTAAAATCAAGTTATTTTCCCAATTTTGCAACCAAATTAATTTGCATCGCCTTAGATAAACAACGTAACAATTAATTACGGTACTTGACATTGGTCTCTGTGGTTCGACAATCTTTTATACTAAAACCGATATTTCCGTGCACTTGCGGACCTATCATACATCACCCCCTTCGAGGAGCTACGACCATCTTTAACCACAACGCTGTCTAAGACCGTTGATCAAGGTCCACTTTGGATCATTGACACCTTTTGTAAGAATCAAACGATTCCACCACTGCCTTACCATTGTGCATTATGGTTAAGACTAGTGCACATTATTGGTGGAATTGGGTGTGATGATCTGCATAATTGTACAGGGGTAACGTGTTCAGTTGGATTGTTATTATTATTACAGTTTAAATGTTATTTTTGTTGTCAAATTCTGGTAACATGTAACAACCATCAATCCAAGTTTGGAATAGCTTTGGAATCAGATCTGTGTCAGTCAAGAAGAATAATGTTGCTAGAAAATGGCTCTGTAGGCAGGGTCCTGTCATATTTTTGCATAACGTTTATAGGTTGAGAACTAACATGTATACACTTCAGAGAATTACTCGTATATTTTTTGTTTGATTTTGAATTGGCTGGAAATACGACAGCCAGTTTGCCTTCAGATAGTTTTCTTATGGGGTGGGAATTTAGGCTTGTAAACTGGTTGTGATTGGATTTTGTTAATTAATATAATTTTTGTTTTTCAAAATAAAATAATGGTTAACCCCGTTTAATTTTTTTGACTAAATCACAAAAGTAATTTTACATTTCTAAAATTACCCTTTCTTTCCATTTAATTTTGCAAAAGAACTTGTTTCGAAGAATATTTTGAGGATAATAACGTCAAATTGTCTAAAATTGGATAGGTTTTGCTTAGGACAACCAAAGCCATCTTTTTTGCATTGTCATATTGCTAAACTGTCACTCTTTGCATCCCATTTGGGCTCACATACCATTGATAATGTTGATGTTAACTGTTGGATACTGAAATGGTTGAATTGTAAAGACAAATTCGGCTCTCAACTGTTCTGCACTCTGCTCTGGAAATTATGGTATGTCCAAAACCAAGTTGTGTTCTGCAATATGGCACCAAACCCCGCTGCATTAACCGAAGCGGCCTCTCTTTTTGTTCATGAAAATAAGAGTGAAACCCGAACCGAGGCCCACCTTAACACACGATGCAGCAGGTAAATGGTAATGCTCCTGCTACAGCTGATTTTCCAAATGAACAAACTGGGTGGGGTTTAATTGTGAAAAATCACAATGGAGCTGTTGTTTTCAAAGCCTGCAGATTGGAGGAAATTGCAGTGGAGCCAGCCTAAGTTGAAGCTTTAGGTGCTCGATGGGGTTTGCAATCTGCTCTAGAAAGAGGTATCTCAAGCTTGATTATTGCATCTGATGCTGAGAATGTAGCAATCTGCATCTTAGAAGTCTTTTAAAATTTGATTGAATATTTAAGGTATGCAAATGACTAACCGTTTGCGCCACAACATTATTTTGGTTCTCAAAATTGCTCTAATGATTTACCACTTTCCACGTTGAACCTTTCTGCAACACCGCACTCCTACAACCATTCCTTGTTTACGATAAACTCCATCCCCATTTATGTGAAATCTGTTTAACTTCAATTTAAGATGTAAAACTGCTAATCTAAACTGGTGGGAGTTCTTGTAGAAATTATGTCAATTTACTATATAGTTTGTTAATTTGTTGTAGTTGGTTACTAATTTTCCAGCCTGTACGAATGGCTTAATATAATCACTTTCTTACTCCTAAATATAGTTTCTATTTTACTTTTTCTACTATTCTCTTATCTATGGCTTGCATCTAATAGATAGTAGTAGTTGATTAATTTTTACTTTATACACTTTTCCTTTATGAGAATTGCTGTTCCCGCATGTTGTTTGGCTGAGAATCACAAGTAAATTACCCAAATACTCCTCGGCAGTTAACTGCCAAGGAATTTGAAATCCGGATGCAGTTAACTGCTGAAGAAAACCTCGGTAGTTAACTGCCAAGGAAAACTGATTATGCAGACAGTGGGTTCTGCATAATTCTAAACATTTCCAAGCCATTTTTTCGGCCAGTTTTTACCTGTAATTAAACCAAAGCATTTCCAAAGGCAAAATAATTCATACAAGATTGAAACTCGGGCATAATCAAGATAAGTACAATATCTTTTACAATTGTTCATAATTAAATTAAACCAACATTTGGTTAAAATTAAACAAACGTTTGAAATTCATCAAAACATTACAAAGTGTCCATAATTAAACAACTCATTACACATCATTAAATTAAATCCCTACTTACATTCAACGCAATTGCATATGGAACGAACATACATAAATTAAATCCCTCACCCTTACCTTAATTCATATGAACAATTCTACAAGAATCTGGTTCTCTTGGCTCTTCTCCCTTTTTCTCACAAAAACTCTGTTTGCACGTAAAGACAATTTTTTGACTTCTCCCCTTTTCTTAACTCCCCAATTATTTCTCTTAACTCCCACTTAATTATACGAATTAAAATATAACTCCCAAAACTCCAAATAATAATAATTCTCACCTTATTCTAATTAATATTAAAATAAACCATATAATAAAATAATACACACCACATAATCAACAATAATTATTTAAAATCATATAAAAGACTCTAAATAATCATAAATAAATAAAATAACAACTAGGGCGTTACAACTCTCCCCAACTTAGAGAATTTTGTCCTCGAAATATTACCTCAAGCAAACAACTCCGGATAAGACTCCCACATCTTACTCTCCAGCTCCCAAGTCAAACTTTCACTGGTTACTCCACCCCAAACAACCTTCTCTAGAGGTATATCTTTGCCTCTCAACTTCTTCACCTCACGGTCTTCGATTATCAACGGTAAGGTCTCAACTGTAAGGTTGTCTCTAACCTGCACATCATCTCTCGGAATAACATGTGAAGGATCCGCTACATACTTCTGAAGTTGCGACATATGAACCACATCATGCAAATTCGAAAGATATGGTGGCAATCCCACTCTGTATGCCACTTGTAACGCCCTCTTTGAATTATTTGTTTTATTTGATTATTTTATTGAGCTAGAGTCTTTTTGAATAATTTATTTGATTTATGATGATGTGGGTTATTTTTGTGTTATAGGTTGGTGTTTTAGTAGCATATTATATTATAATATATATTATTTGGTGTAGAGATATTTTGTTATTTGTTAGTATAATATATATGTTATTTGGTGTAGAAATATATTATATTATATTATATTATCTAGTGTAGAAATATATTTGTTATAGAAATATATTTGTTATTTGGTGTAGAAGTATTTTATATATATATATATATATATATATATATATATATATATATTAAAATAGAATATTGAGACTTTGTGGGCTGATTTAGGAATTTATAAGAGTTTAAGAGAATAAGTGGAGTTAAGAGAAAATAGGTAGGTTAAGGTTATAAAAAGAGAAAAGTGAGAAGTCAGAATAGTTTTTCACGTACAACCAGTTTTTGGAGAAAAAGGGAGAAAACCTAGAGAAGAGGAGGAACGAGAAGAGAACCTTGCAATCGATTTCTTAAGGTAAGGGTGGGACTAACATTCAATAATCTTGAGTCTATGATTCTGAAAATTATATTTAACATGTTGTAGGTTTAGTTTTTGAGAATTTGAGAATCAGGGTTAAGAGTGATGATTGTGATGATTTTCAATGAAAGTGAAGTTGAATAATATAGGTTGCTTTTTCTGATTTTTCTTTTCATCCCTGCCCCGAATTTGAAATGAAATCTGGTATTGATTGGTACAGAATTGGTCTTATGTGTAAACACGAAAGTTGTAGGTATGGATGTTAGCTTTCTAGTGACGTTGGTTTGACGTCAAAATGATTTATTGAACTTGAGTTATGGTCAAATTACTGC
Source organism: Medicago truncatula (assembly GCF_003473485.1). NCBI lineage: Eukaryota > Viridiplantae > Streptophyta > Magnoliopsida > Fabales > Fabaceae > Medicago > Medicago truncatula. Next base: position 25,781,934 of record NC_053047.1, read on the forward strand.
ACGTAGGTCACAGTGAATTTTTATGAATTTCAGCACAACTTTGTCCGAATTGGAAATGAAAACTGGTATTGATTTGTACAGAATTGGTCTTAGCTGTAAACATGAAAGTTGTAGGTATGTGTGTTAAATTTCTAATGCCGTTGGTCTGACGTCAAAAAGATTTATAGAACTTGAGTTATGGTCAAATTACTTCACATAGGTCACAGTGAATTTTTATGAATTTCAGCACAACTTTGTCCGAATTTGAAATGATAACTGGTATTGATTGGTAAAGAATTGATCTTAGGTGTAAACACGAAAGTTGTAGGTATGGATGTTAGCTTTCTAATGCCGTTGGTGTGACTTCAAAAGGATTTATAGAACTTGAGTTATGGTCAAATTACTGCACGTAGGTCACAATGAATAATTGAATATGATTGATGAATTAGTATATGTATGTATATGTTTGTGAATACGATATTGTTCATGATTGATGAAGTGTTATATGAATGTATATGTTTATGAGTATGATGTTGTTTATGATTGATGAATTAGTATATGTATGTATATGTTGTGAATACGATACTGTCCATAATTGATGAAGTGTTATATGTATATATGATGTTTTAAAATGTTGAGTATTATTTGATGTTGTTATATCTTGAGGTGTTTAAGTGTTGCTTATATTGCTGTTGTTGGTTATGTGAAATGTTCATATGCATTATGTGGAGAATATATGATTTACTTTGATGATTTATGTGAGAATATTTATATATTGTAAAAGATGTTGATATGAAGTTGTAATGGTTGTATTAGATGATTATTGTTGATGTTGACTTGCTGTAAATTATTTGATGGTGTTGCCTGATAAGTGCTAGGAAGTGTTAAATTCATGATATATTTTAGGCACTTTTGTTACTTGTTTTGCAAGTTATTGAGGGAAAACCCAAGAGATAAGTGATTATTGCCCTTTTACGCTTTATCTATCTTACTTCACCCATTTGTGTAGGATTTGAACTCAAGACATAAAGCAAAGAGCAAAAATGAAGAAAAGTACAAAGAGGCTGAAAAAAGAAGATCACTCGCCTCCAACTCGCCATGGCGAGCTTCAAAGGCGAGCAATTCCAGGGAGCACCAGTTTTTCATTCGCCCTCAACTCGCATGGCGAGTGGAAGGCGAGCATAGTCGCCATGGCGAATGGATGTACTCGCAAGGCAAGTTAGGGCGGTTTAACTCTTCACATATGACGTGGCATAAACCCACTGGTGAAGGAACCACAACTCGCCATGGCGAATGAAGGAGTTTGTGAGGCGAGTTGATGCAGAATCAGAATTCTATAAATAGCCCACTCAACCATTTCATTAGGATACTTAGTTTTTCATACTTTTCATGTTATAATATTTCTAGAGAGAGAGATAGGGCTTGTTCTTCATAGAGTGAGAGTGATAGAAAGTGGATTCTTCATCTTTTGTTGAGAAATCACAAGTTGAAATGAATCTTGCTTCTTCAATTCATTCTTGCAAGGCTTCCATGTCAATGAGTAGCTAAATCTCCTTTGTTGGGATTAGAGGTACTTGATCTTAGCTTAAACATGTAATCTTTTGATCTATAAATATATGGTTCTAGCATTTGAATTGATATTGATGTTATTGATGTAGTATTTTTGCATCAAATAATTGTAAGTATTTGTATCGTCTCCTCAGGGACTAGTGCGATATCGCGGACCGTTCGACTCCAAATATCATTCTAAGTTGAAAGATAGTTTGTTTGTTTGTTTTAGTAACTAAGAGAGTAATAGGGCGTAAAACTTGTTAGGATTAGAGTTCCTTGATCGAGCGTCACACGTAACCTAATGATCATATATGGATTCTAGCTTTTCTTTGATATTATCACGTATCCCTCGACAACACCATTCGTGTCCAAACAATATTGTGAAATCAATTCTATCATTCAATGGTCGATGTCTCAAACTATTGAATGATTCAAGAGTCGATCTTATCGTTCAATCGATGATTTCTCAATCTATTGAATGATAAGAAAGCTTTAGGTTTGGATACTCAAGGTGATTATCAAAACATCGATTCCATGTCTAGAACCTATGTTTTGATAGATGGTTATTCTAAACCTAGATTCAAAAGTATTTCTCAATCACAATTAAATCAAAGATAAACATTAAAGTGCAAGAATAACATCAATATCAAATCAAATGCTAGAACCATATATTTATAGATCAAAGGATTACATGTTTAAGCTATGATCAAGTACCTCTAATCCCAACAAAGGAGATTTAGCTACTCATTGTCATGGAAGCTGTAACGCCCACTTTCGTTTAATCGTTATTTAATCGAGTTTAGGCAATTATATTATAATTATATAATATATGCATGATTTTGATATGTTTTGATGATTTGAATGATGACGTGATAAGTTATGAGTTTTGGAGGATTTGATTAAGATATGAGATTTTATTTTATTGATAAATAGAATAAAGATTTAAAAATAATATAAAATATTTAGTTGAGGGCTGTTTTGATATTTTAGATAGTTTTGGGGGTGAAAGTGAGATAAGATAAGTAATTAGTAAGAGATATAAATAGGAGAAGACCTAATATTTTAGAAACTGATTGTACGTGAAAACTTTTGGAAAAGGGAGAAAAAGCTTAGAGAGGAGCAAGAGACCAAGAGGGCTGCGATTTTCTTCATAACCAGGTAAGGGTGGGACTAATAACTCAGTAGCATTAACCTCTGTAATTCTGATGATTAGTTGACAAAGTTAGGATTGATTTCGAGAAGTTTTGGAATTAGGTCAAAACCCTAAAATTTGAGAATGAACGGTAAAACTTGTTTAGATTGATGTAAGAATTGTCCTGTAACCTTAGAATATGTTTAGGATGAATTCTGGAATCAAAACCAAGCTTAGAACCATGTGAAACGTCGGATTTTTGTGATTTTAGGAAGCCTGGCCGTAGCGACATTCATCGCTCGCCACGGCAAGCTATGATCCTCGCCTCGCGAGTGATGAAGTTCATCGCTCGCCACGCGAGCCTTTCCCCTTCGCCTCGCGAGTTGTCTGGTGCAACTCGCCATGGCGAGTAACCTTTCCTCGCCTCGCGAGCTTAGGCAGAGAGCATGTCATATTTTGTGTTTCGACCTTTTTAGTTGGACCTTGGATGCCTATGAGTGCCTAAACATACCTAGAGATGATTAGGAATGATTTTAGGACAGGATTGAACCCAGAACAACCTTAGTTTGGGAGATTAGTGTTACTCGCCATGGCGAGTAAGTACTCTCGCCTCGCGAGTACAACCAGAATGTAGTTGCTTGAGTGTTTGTGCGATCTGTGTCGCACGAGTTGATCAAGAGTGAACCCCTAATTGGTATTGAGACCTAGTGATGACGTTTAATACAGCCTGTAGAGTTGTATAAGACTATATTGATATTAATTGAGTATGAACTAATGTATTGTATATTCATGCAAGATACGAAGGTTTGATAATAATGCAATTTATGTGCTATTGATATAATGATATCATCTTGTTATGTGATCTGTCTATGCTGCTTCTGTTATTTAACTAAGTGCATAATTATATGATAAGGTTTAGCTCCAAATTATTGGATGCATGTTGATTACGATGATTACGTGTTTTTATTCACATGTGTCCATGCATAGCATATCATTGAGCTTAGTCCTCACCACGAATATTAGGAGCTTTGTCCTCCGCACGTTTTATAGGAGCTTTGTCCTCCGCACGATTAAAGTATATTAATACTTATGATGACGATTGGTACCACATGCATATAAGGAGTCTAAGAGCATTGTCACATTGTCATGATTAAGATGCCTTGTTGATGATGATTGATTATGTGAATACGTGATATGTGTTTATTGATTATGATATGTTATTCCTAATGATTGGATATACGATTACGTGATAACTGTTTAGCAATTATGCAAAGTTAATAATGGAATGATTTATGATGTTAATTTATGATTCTCAATTACATTGATTAATGTTATTGTATTATGAAATCTCACCCCTTCTGCTTGGAAATGTTGCCCTTCGTATGGGTAACTTGCAGGTGATCGTGCTTAGTGTGCAGTTGCCGTCGTGAGTGGCCTTGCCTTCACTGTGTCGTCTAGGTCGCTCTGATACGTAACGGGATGGGGTTATATGCTATAACAAGCTTCATTCTCTTACGTGGATAATATGCTATTTTTATTATGTTATGGAATATGAACTATTTTGATGGGGCCTACGTGCCAAACTGATTTATGATTTTTGAATTAAATATTCCGCTGCTATGTTAAAGATATTGTGAAGGTTAAATTATTATTTAACTGTTTTGGATTACGTTTCTATGTGATATCCCGTTTATTGTTTTTACTCTGATAATTGTTTATGAAATTTGTATATTGGGAAAACGGGGTGTTATAGAAGCCTTGCAAGAATGAATTGAAGAAGCAAGATTCATTACAACTTGTGATTTCTCAACAAAAGATGAAGAATCCACTTTCTATCACTCTCACTCTATGAAGAACAAGTCCTATCTCTCTCTCTAGAAATATTACAAGTGAAAAACTATCAAAAACTCAGAAAAACTAAGTATATCAATGAAATGGTTGAGTGGGCTATTTATAGAATTCTGACTCTGCATCAACTCGCCTCGCGAGCTCATCCATTCGCCATGGCGAGTTGAGGTTCCTTCGCCATTGGGTTTGTGCCACGTCAGCTGTTAGAGGCTAAACCGCCTTAACTCGCCTTGCGAGTAAATTCATTCGCCATGTCGAGTAAGCTCGTCGTCCACTCGCCATGCGAGTTGAGGGCGAATGTAAAACTGGTGCTCCCTGGAATTGCTCGCCTTTGAAGCTCGCCATGGCGAGTTGGAGGCGAGTGATCTTCATTTTTCAGCCTCTTTGTACTTTTCTTCATTTTTGCTCTTTGCTTGATGTCTTGAGTTCAAATCCTGCGCAAATGGGTGAAGTAGGATAGATAAAGCGTAAAAGGGCAATAATCACTTATTTGTCGGCTTTTCCCTCAATAACTTGCAAAACAAGTAACAAAAGTGCCTAAAATATATCATTTAAAATACAACTTTCTAGCACTTATCAAACTCTCCCCAACTTAACTCTTTGTTTGTCCTCAAACAAAAGATTGAAAATCAAACAAGTTAATATGACAAGACATAAGTACAAAAGGTTTGAAAACATTTTCAGATGAATGGTTTAAAGTGAATGCGCGAGCAAGTCTGAGTTTCCAACTAATCTAGAATTCTACCACAAATATGAAATGAGTCCTATGCACAAACTTCATGTCAAATAGTTCAAGTCAATAAAATATTTATTCACGAACCACTCCTAACACACTTTTTTGTAAGTAGATATTTGATTGAAATCAAATGAGTGAGGGTTATGAACACACATCCGGCAATCAAGTTAACATCCAAATCAAGTTATATGTCCATCCAATTATCATTTCAAAAAGTACAGAAACATGGATCAAAAGGTCTTTGAGGGTTGTAACTTGGCTAGGCTACAAAAGAATTGATATTTGTGGGGCAATTGAATTCAAATGGCCAAGCATAAGGGAACATTCCTTCTATTCACATTCAAAAGACAAATTTACTAGAATTCCCTAAACAAACCCTTGGCGTTAAAACATGATACTCCTTGATCTTGACAACTTATTCTATTTTTGGATTTTTCTTTCTTTTTCTTTTTCTTCTTTTCTTATTTTTATCATGTACACATTTTTCTTTTTCTTTTTCTTTTTCTATATACAAACAATGTTGTCTTGATCAAAACTTCTGATTACACCAATTTACTTGCCAAATGATGACATCTACCTTTTTCTCCCCAACTTGAATAAAAACATACCCTATTTGAATGTTCCCTTAATCTATGGCAAAAGGGACAAATAACAATGAAAGTTTAGGGTTCAACAATTAAAACATATCAAGGTCCGATAGTGCAACAAAAATGAACTGGATTTTGGAAAATTTAAGGCGAATTCATCAAGCATTGTGATTATGAATTGACAGTTCATAATTGAGGACCTTGCTTCATTTGGCTCAAGTGGGTTAACAAATACTCGCTCTTCTCACAAGGTAGGCTATTTGTGATCAAGTATGTTTTTCTCATTAAACAAAATATGCCTTGATCCTTTCCATGTCTTTGCACAATTTAAAACAAATATTAGATTTAACATAAAATGATCGAATTAAAACAATGAATGTCGGTCTCCTTGCATATTGTACATATATTTGAGGTTTCCTCACTTTTTGGCTAGTACTAAGTGGTTCACAAACAAACACATTATCGCGGAGAACTAGATGAATTGAATTTGTGCAAAGTACTCGTTTCCTATTCAAGTAAAACCTAGAAAAACTGGAAACTTGTACCTTGGCTTTGCGCTTTATCACAAACTATCTATCATTATCAATCATCTGAGAATTTTGCTCAAGTTTTGGCTATCTTTCAAGCGCTTTGAAATTTGAAGCTTTGAGCATTTTCTTTTCAATAAGCAAGAGTGATAAACTAGAGAAACTTCCACATTTTTCAAAATAAAGTACTTGATATAAACCAAAAGTGCTAATATAAAACAACACAATACAACTTTGAACAATGGGAACATCACAATACTAATTAAAGCAATTGTTTTAAACATAATATCCCACAATAAGTGAACAAAATAATAATTAAACAAAGTTATGAGCATAAGTGCCAAGATAAAACAACAGAAGCAAATATTTGTCAAAATAAATGGAATCGAAAGCAAATAAAGGAAATGAAAGAGAAGGAAAGAATCAACTGAAAGCTTATAAAATGTCACTCAATAAAGGTGAGCTTTCACGTCTCTTCTCTTCCTCCTCAACCCTGCATGTCATCATCATCTGAACCACCAGTTGCACTTGGGACTCTGTCTGGATCGTCTTTGTCAGAATCTCCCATCAATATATCGTCAGAAAGCGTCCCGAACGATGATCCACCCCCTCCGTAAGGATCTGGCCTGCCCTTAGGCCAAGAAACATGAGCCTGATAGGCCTCTGGTGTCATAAATTGTGACATCACCTCTGGTGGGTACCCTGCATGCTGCTGCATCAAATACTGGGATTGCTGGAAGTAGGTATTTGCTCGGTTAGTGGCGTCCAGCATGTTCCAAGTGTAAGTATGGCATTGGTATTGCCATTGAGCGAAGCTTGCAAAATCAAGAGCAGCAGTGTGTGGGTCTAGATGTGGTGGAAAGTGAGGTTGTGGTTCAGATGATGGTTGGGGTTGTGGTGGAGGTGCCCCAGAAGAGGATGCTTGCTTACCCTTATCCTTTTTGGTTTCACCCATAATGTATCGGGTGATGAAAGCATCATTGATCGGGTTCCTGATCTTCTCATGGACACCAGTGGGTAGGCGTATGCCGGTATCTTTGATAAGACCCATGATTAAACGGGGAAAAGAGAGACGAGCATCTCTTTCACCTCTTCCTTGCAACGTGACCATTCGGAGTTCCCAAGCAATGGTCCGGGCAATATCTACCTTAATGCCCTTGAGGATGTAGTAGATTAAAGGGCACACCTCGACAACACAGTCAGAAAGATGACTATTGGGCCTGACATTATAGAGAATGAATTTTTGTATGATTTTGGCCTCATTTGTCATGAATTTGTACTGGGCCCGATACTCTCTCCCGGCCTCACTGATGTCATAGTTAAAGTCTCCCAAGAAGAGAAATCGTTTGATTTCTTCATGGGGGCCCGGGAGGATAAAGTGGCCACGGTTTTGCTTATCATGAAAGTCATCAATGTCATCTAGGTGATCCAACTCAAAAGGGTTGCCAAGGTAGTTGTTGATTGCCTCACGGTCAAACCGGATAGTGCGACCCCTAACAAAAGTTTCAAAGGTGAATGGGTCAGTGTGTGGGTTTTCAGGGAGAGCATTGGCATAAAACTCACGCACCAACTCAGCATTAATATCGGTTAGGGGTTTGAGGAGTCGATCCCACCCTTGATCGAGTAAAAGTTTGGCAATTTCTTTGAAGGGTCCCTTAGGGTTTAGGTTAAACACTCGCTCGCACCACATGGATTGGTCAAGCAGTTCTATGTATCTGTCCTGATGATATCGAGACCTAAATCTCTCCCTCTCAAAGGCCTGGTTTCGGGATGGGGGTCGAGGTACGGATGTTTCACCCTTCTTTCTTTTTCCGGTGTTGGTAGGTTTCTTTGGAGCCATGCCTGCAAAACAACCAGAAAGTCCATACACAAGACAAAATAAACAATTAAATATCAGTATAGAACTATAGGAAGCAATTTCAAGCTCAGAGAATTCATTCCAGATAAAATGTTGCAGGTTCTGTTGCTACTCGCCTCGCGAGCAGGTATACTCGCCATGGCGAGTAATGATAAATTTTTGGGTTTCAGATTGCTCACTCGCCTTGGCGAATGATGAAGCTCGCCATGGCGAGTAGCTCAGAAAAAAATGTCAAAATCAACCCCTTTTTCGAAAGTTTTTCCAGTTTCATGATTTCTAACCCTTTGTACAACATTTGCGACCCTTGTTAGACACAGAGATGAACTGAAGCATGCTTTTGCTTTGGAATTCGAATTTGTTCCACAAAAACCCTAATTTTATTTTCAATTTGTACAAAAGGGTTATCAAAAATTGTGGATTGGAAGGAGAAACATTACGAAATTAAGCATGATTATGTTTCATCTCAGTCATGTGGGTGTCAATTACAAAGAACAGGAGTTATCTGACAACTACCCTAGGGTTTCACATGCATTACCAGAAATCTACAAAAGGGATAGCCATTCATACCTGTTTGTTAATGATATGCAAGTGTAGAAAGGATATGATGAATGTGAAGCTTGACTTGAATTGACTTGATGAAATGGAAAAGGGTAGTGTTGATGTTTTAGGGTTTGAGAGAAAAAATGTGATATGGTTGATGAGAGAGAAATAGAAAACGAAAATGATAAATTGAAGTTGGTAATGGGTGGTTAAGTGGAGTAATGAGGGAGTTAGTGGTCTTGGACTCCGTCACTGTCAGAACTGTTGTACCTCGCCTCGCGAGCATATTTACTCGCAGTGGCGAGTTCTTTGGTGGTCAACGCAGTCAATGACCAATGTACTCGCCATGGTGAGTTGTTGTACTCGCATCGCAAGCTATGACAGTTCACATTTTGCTTTCTTTTGGCTTCTGATTTTTGAATGGTTTTGGTATGCACATGACTCCTACACCTAGTATGCATTAAAACAATAAATAACTTACAAAGTTGGGTTGCCTCCCAACAAGCGCTTGTTTAACGTCGTTAGCTCGATGCCTTTTTCGTTAGGGTGGCCAAAATGAAACGGACAACACATCATCTTTTGTAATTCTCCGTGTTGGGAGGAATTCCATGAATTTGAAGTATAATTGATGTGGAGTCCATATCCTCCCTATCCTGGGTTTGTTTAACAAGGCGCATATTTCGTCTATGACTCAATCAATCTTTGCCTCGCTCGTTATCTTCCCCTTTTGTTCACTTGATTCTTTCTTGCTAAGTATCCATTCCTGTTTCTCTGTAACTATCAACACTGCTCCATTATCAACAGTTTTGGCCTCTTCAGCATATGACCTTTCTTGAGGAAGTTCAATTGGATGTAGTGGCTCTAATTCTTCCGGCATTTTCATTGTGCTACATTCTTCTAGTAATATGTCTTCCTCGGTATCATCAACACCTTCTTCAACAATCTTTCCGACTTCCTCAAATGTATTTGAATTATTTTCTTGTTTTCCGTGAGTGGATTGAATGTTGGCTTGAATATCCATGATTTGTTCTTGCATCATCTCCATCTGAAAGGATAGATTCTTGAATCTCTGATTGGTATCCTGCATGTCTATCATGGACTGCTGCATGAAGATATTCAAAGTATTTTCCATCTTTGATATTCGTTCATCTTCAGAAGGATATTGTTGATACTATTGATATGATTCATTCTCAACTTGATTGTAGAGGATGAAACCATCATGATCAGCCATGATTTCATTTATGTAGAGAATCTGAAACGGATATAACTAACAAGAAATTTTTCTTTGTATGCAAAGAAGGGTTAGTACCAATAACTATACAAAAGAAAATATATTTACAGAGTATATACTGATGCTTAAAATGATAAAATAGTCGCGATGTCTACGATATCTAAACGCTAGTCCCCGGCAGCGGCGCCATTTTGATGTAGTATTTTTGCATCAAATAATTGTAAGTATTTCTATCGTCTCCTCAAGGACTAGTGCGATATCGCGGACCGTTCGACTCCAAATATCATTCTAAGTTGAAAGATAGTTTGTTTGTTTGTTTTAGTAACTAAATTGCTAAAGTAAAAGTTGAGAGTAATAGGGCGTAAAACTTGTTAGGATTAGAGTTCCTTGATCGATCCTCACACGTAACCTAATGATCATACATGGATTCTAGCTTTTCTTTGATATTATCACATATCCCTCGACAACACCATTCGTGTCCAAACAATATTGTGAAATCAATTCTATCATTCAATGGTCGATGTCTCAAACTATTGAATGATTCAAGAGTCGATCTTATCGTTCAATCGATGATTTCTCAATCTATTGAATGATAAGAAAGCTTTAGGTTTGGATACTCAAGGTGATTATCAAAACATCGATTCCATGTCTAGAACCTATGTTTTGATAGATGGTTATTCTAAACCTAGATTCAAAAGTATTTCTCAATCACAATTAAATCAAAGATAAACATTAAAGTGCAAGAATAACATCAATATCAAATCAAATGCTAGAACCATATATTTATAGATCAAAGGATTACATGTTTAAGCTATGATCAAGTACCTCTAATCCCAACAAAGGAGATTTAGCTACTCAGTGTCATGGAAGCCTTGCAAGAATGAATTGAAGAAGCAAGATTCATTACAACTTGTGATTTCTCAACAAAAGATGAAGAATCCACTTTCTATCACTCTCACTCTATGAAGAACAAGCCCTATCTCTCTCTCTAGAAATATTACAAGTGAAAAACTATCAAAAACTCAGAAAAACTAAGTATATCAATGAAATGGTTGAGTGGGCTATTTATAGAATTCTGACTCTGCATAAACTCGCCTCGCGAGCTCATTCATTCGCCATGGCGAGTTGAGGTTCCTTCGCCATTGGGTTTGTGCCACGTCAGCTGTTAGAGACTAAACCGCCTTAACTCGCCTCGCGAGTAAATTCATTCGCCATGGCGAGTAAGCTCGCCTTCCACTCGCCACGCGAGTTGAGGGCGAATGTAAAACTGGTGCTCCCTGGAATTGCTTGCCTTTGAAGCTCGCCAGGGCGAGTTGGAGGCGAGTGATCTTCATTTTTCAGCCTCTTTGTACTTTTCTTCATTTTTGCTCTTTGCTTGATGTATTGAGTTCAAATCCTGCGCAAATGGGTGAAGTAAGATAGATAAAGCGTAAAAGGGCAATAATCACTTATTTCTCAGCTTTTCCCTCAATAACTTGCAAAACAAGTAACAAAAGTGCCTAAAATATATCATTTAAAATACAACTTTCTAGCACTTATCAGTTATTCTTGCATTTTAATGCTTATGTTGATTTAATTGTGATTGAGAAATATTTTTGAATCTAGGTTTAGAATAATCATCTATCAAAACATAGGTTCTAAACATGGAATCGATGTTTTGATAATCACCTTTTGTATCCAAACTTAAAGCTTTCTTATCATTCAATAGATTGAGAAATCATTGATTAGATGATAAGACCGACTCTTGAATCATTCAATAGTTTGAGACATCGACGATTGAATGATACAATTGATTTCACAATATTGTTTGGACATGAATGGTGTTGTCGAGGGATACATGATAATATCAAAGAAAAGCTTGAATCCATGAATGGTCATTAGGTTATATGTGACGCTTAATCAAGGAACTCTAATCCTAACAAGTTTTACGCCCTATTACTCTCAACTTTTACTTTTGCAATTTAGTTACTAAAACAAACAAATAAATTATCTTTTAACTTAGAATGATATTTGGTGTCGAACGGTCCGTGATATCGCACTAGTCCCTGAGGAGACGATACAAATACTTAGTATTGTTTGATGCAAAAAAAAATACTACATCAAAATGGCGCCGCTACCGGGGATTGGCGTTTAGATATCGTAGACATCTCGACTATTTTATCATTTTAAGCATCAGTATATACTCTGTAAATAAATTTTCTTTTGTATAGTTATTAGTACTAACCCCTCTTTGTATGCAAAGAAAAATTTCTTGTTAGGTTATATCCGTTTCAGATTTGCTACATAAATGAAATCATAGCTGAACATGATGGTTTCAACCTCTACACTCCATTCGAGTATGAGTCATATCAACAGTATCAACAACATCCTTTTGAAGATGACCGAATATCAAAGATGGAAAATATTCTGAATCTGTTCATGCAGCAATCCATGATAAATATACAAGATACTAACCAAAGATTGAAAAATTTATCATGCCAAATGGAGAAAATGAAGCTGCAACTTTCTGACATTGATATTCAAATAAGTAATCGACTCCTTCATGAAAAGTGCACAGATGTTTCAACTAAGAATGAGAAAGTCAGTGAGATTGTTGAGGAAGGAGTTGATCAAACTGAGGAAGGTACAATATTAGAAAGATGTGGTGAACTTGAAAGTGCAAAAGAAATAGAAATGCCACACAAAGAAGAATTTCCTCAAGAACGGCCATATACTGAAGAGGCCGAAACTATTGAAAATGAAGAAGTGATGGAGGTGACAGAGAAAAAGGAACGGATACTAAGCAAGGAAGAATCAATGGAAGGAAAGGGGAAGAAAGTGAACAAGGTGGAGATTGATCGGATCATAGATGAGATATGTGCCTTGTTCAATAAACCAAAGTTAGGGAGGATATGGACTTCATATCAGTTGTGCCTAAAGTTCATGGAATTCCTCCCAAAGTGCAGGATTACAAAAGATGATGTGTTGTCCATTTCATTTTGGCCACCCTAACGAAAAAGGCGTCGAGCTAACGATGTTAAACAAGCGCTTGTTGGGAGGCAACCCAACTTTGTAAGACATTTACTGTTTTAATGCATATTAGGTGTAGGAGTCATGTGCATACCAAAACCATTCAAAAATCAGAAGCCAAAAGAAAGCAAAGTCTAAACTGTCATTACTCGCGAGGTGAGTAAAACCCCTCGCCATGGCGAGTAAATCCGCTCGCGAGTCAAGAGATAGCAGTTCTGATAGTTACGGAGTCCAAGACCACTAACTCCCTCATTTATTTCTCTTAACTACCCGTTACCAACTTTAATTTATCATTTTTGTTTTTCTTTCTCTCTCATCAAACCATTCACAAAAATTTTCTCTCAAAAACAAACATTAACCCTAAACATCAACACTATCCTTTTTCAATTTATCAAGTCAATCTAAGTCAAGCTTATTGCATACTCATTTCTGCACTTAGATTACTTCTGATTCAGGTTTGTATTCACTTTGCTTCCATTCATTTCAAATTTTGCATGAACAAACCCTAGGGTAGAAGATTTTGCTATGGATTCTAAATCTGTAAAAATGGCATGCACATGATTGAGATGAAACGAAATCATGCATAATTTCGTACTGTCTTTCATTCAAATCCACATCTTTCGATAACCCTTTTGTAAAAAGTTCAAATAAAATAGGTTTTGTGGAACAAATTCGATCTTTTTATCAAATGCATGATTTAGTTCATCTTACTATCATCATCAGGGTCGCAATGGTCGTATTTACGGTTAGGAATCATGAAACTGGAACAATTTAAAAAAAAAAAAAATCAATTTTTGCCAATTTCTGGGCAACTTGCCATGGCGAGCTCCATCACTCGCCTAGCGAGGGTTCATCTGGAAACCCAGAAATTTCTCATTACTCGCCATGGCGAGTACAACTTCTCGCGAGGCGAGTTTCATCAGAACCTGCTACATTTTCTCTAAAATAAAGTCTCTGAGCTTGAAATTGCTTCCTATAGTTCCATACTGATATTTAATTGTTTATTTTGTCTTGTGTATGGACTTTCTTGTTGTTTTGCAGGTATGACACCCAAGAAACCTACAAACCCCACAAAAAGAAAGAAAGGCCAATGCCGATATGGTGTGAGAGAGTCTTTAACCCAGTCGATGTGGTGTGAGAGAGTCTTTAACCTTAACCCTGAGGGACCCTTCAAAGAAATTGCCAAACTTTTACTCGATCAAGGGTGGGATCGACTCCTGAAACCCCTAACCGATATTAATGCTGAGTTGGTGCGTGAGTTTTATGCCAATGCCCTTCCTGAAAACCCACACACTAACCCATTCACCTTTGAAACTTTTGTTAGGGGTCGCACTATCCGGTTTGACCGTGAGGCCATCAACACCTACCTTGGCAACCCTTTTGAGTTAGACCACCCAGATGACATTGATGACTTTCATAATAAGCAAAACTGTGGCCACTTTATCCTCCCGGTTCTCCATGAAGAAATCAAACGATTTCTCTTGTAAGAAGGCTATAACTATGACATCAGTGAGGCCAGGAGAGAATACCGGGCCTAGTACAAATTCATGACAAATGAGGCCAAAATCATACAAAAATTCATTCTCTATAATGTCATGCCCAATAGTCATCTTTCTGACTGTGTTGTCGAGGTGTGCCCTTTAATTTACTACATCCTCAAAGGCATCAAGGTAGATATTGCCCGTACCATTTCTTGGGACCTCCGAATGGTCACACTGAAAGAGAGGCTCGTCTCTCTTTTCCCGGTTGAATCCTGGGTCTCATTAAAGATACCGGCATGCGCCTACCCACTAGTGTCCATGCATGAGAAGATCAGGAACCCCATCAATGATGCTTTCATCACCCGATACATTATGGGTGAAACAAAGAAGGATAAAGGCAAGCAAGCATCATCTTCTAGGGCACCTCAACGACAACCTGAACCACAACCCCACTTTCCACCACAACAAGACCCACACACTGCTACTTTTGACGTTGCAAGCTTCGCTCAATGGCAATACCAGTGCCATACTCATGCATGGAACATGCTGGACTCAACTAACCGTGCTAATACATATCTTCAGCAGTCTCAGTATTTGATGCAGCAGCAGGCAGGGTACCCACCGGAGGTGATGTCACAATTTATGACACCAGAGGCCTATCAGGCATTTTTCTTGGCCTGAGGGAAGACTAGATGCTTATGGAAGGGGTGGATCATCGTTTGAGACGCTTTCTGATGATATATTGATGGGAGACTCTAACAGAGACGATCCAGATAGAGTTCCAAGTGCAACTGGCGGTTCAGATGATGATGACATGCAGGGTTGAGGAGGAAGAGAAGAGACGTGAAAGCTCACCTTTATTGGGTGACATTTTATAAGCTTTCAGTCGATTCGTTCCTTCTCTTTCATTTCCTTTATTTGCTTTCGATTCCAACTACTTTGACAAATATTTGCTTCTGTTGTTTTATCTTGCCACTTATGACTCATAACTTTGTTTAATTATTACTTTGTTCACTTATTGTGGGATATTATGTTTAAAACAATTGCTTTAATTAGTATTGTGATGTTCGCATTGTTCAAAGTTGTATTGTGTTGTTTTATATTAGCACTTTTGGTTTATATCAAGTACTTTGTTTTGAAAATTGTGGAAGTTTCTTTAGTTTATCAGTCTTGCTTGTTGAAAAAGAAAAATGCTCAAAGCTTCAGATTTCAAAGAGCTTGAAAGATAGCCAAAGCTTGAGCAGAATCTCAGATGAACGGTAATGATAGATAGTGTGACAAAGCGCATAGCCAAGGTACAAAGTTTCCGGTTTTTCTAAGTTTTTACTTGAATAGGAAACGATTACTTTGCACAAATTTCAGTTCATCTAGTTCTCCGCGATAATGTGTTTGTTTGTGAACCACTTAGTACTAGCCAAAAAGTGAGGAAACCTCAAATATTTGTACTATATGCAAGGAGACCGGCATTCATTGTTTTAACTCGGTCATTTTATGTTAAATCTAATATTTGTTTTAAATTGTGCAAAGACATGGAAAGGATCAAGGCATATTTTGTTTAATGAGAGAAACATACTTGACCACAAATAGCATACCTTGTGAGAAGAGCGAATATTTGTTAACCCACTTGAGCCAAATGAAGCAAGGTCCTCAATGATGAACTGTCACTTCATAAGCACAATGCTTAATGAATTCGCCTTAAATTTTCCAAAATCCAGTTCATTTTTGTTGCACTATCGGACCTTGATATGTTTTAATTGTTGAACCCTAAACCTTCATTGTTATTTGTCCTTTTTGCCATAGATTAAGGGAACATTCAAATAGGGTATGTTTTTATTCAAGTTGGGGAGAAAAGGTAGATGTTCATCATTTGTCAAGTAAATTGGTGTAATCAGAAATTTTGATCAAGACAACATTGTTTGTATATGTAAAAGGAAAAAGAAAAAGAAAAATGTGCACATGATAAAAATAAGAAAAGGAGAAAAAGAAAAAGAAAGAAAAATCCAAAAATAGAATAAGTTGTCAAGATCAAGGAATATCATGTTTAAACACCAAGGGTTTGTTTAGGGAATTTTAGTAAACTTGTCTTTTGAATGTAAATAGAAGGAAAGTTCCCTTATACTTGGCCATTTGAATTCAGTTGCCCCACAAATGTCAATTCTTTTGTAGCCAAGCCAAGTTACAACCCTTAAAGACCTTTTGATCCATGTTTTTATGCCTTTTGAAATGATAATTGGATGGACATATAACTTGATGTGGATGTTAACTTGACTTCAGGATGAGTGTTCATAACCCTGACTCATTTGATTTCAATTGTTTATCTACTTACAAAAAAGTGTGTTAGGTGTGGTTCGTGAATGAATGTTTTATTGACTTGAACTATTTGACATGAACTTTGTGCGTAGGACTCATTTCATATTTGTGGTAGAATCGTAGATTGATTGGAAACTCAGACTCGCCCGCACATTCACTTTGAATCATTCATCTGAAAATGTTTTCAAACCTTTTGTACTTGTGTCTTGTCATATTAACTTGTTTGATTTTCAATCTTTTGTTTCAGGACAAACAAAGAGTTAAGTTGGGGAGAGTTTGATAAGTGCTAGGAAGTGTTAAATTCATGATATATTTTAGGCACTTTTGATACTTGTTTTGCAAGTTATTGAGGGAAAAGCCGAGAGATAAGTGATTATTGCCCTTTTACGCTTTATCTATCTTACTTCACCCATTTGCGCTGGATTTGAACTCAAGACATCAAGCAAAGAGCAAAAATGAAGAAAAGTACAAAGAGGCTGAAAAATGAATATCACTCGCCTCCAACTCGCCATGGCGAGCTTCAAAGGCGAGCAATTCCAGGGAGCACCAGTTTTTCATTCGCCCTCAACTCGCATGGCGAGTGGAAGGCGAGCATACTCGCCATGGAGAATGGATGTACTCGCGAGGGGAGTTAGGGCGGTTTAACTCTTCACAGATGATGTGGCACAAACCCAATGGTGAAGGAACCTCAACTCGCCATGGCGAATGAAGGAGCTCGCGAGGCGATTTGATGCTGAATCAGAATTCTATAAATAGCCCAGTCAAGCATTTCATTAGGATACTTAGTTTTTCATACTTTTCATGTTATAATATTTCCAGAGAGAGAGAGATAGGGCTTGTTCTTCATAGAGTGAGAGTGATAGAAAGTGGATTCTTCATCTTTGGTTGAGAAATCACAAGTTGTAATGAATCTTGCTTCTTCAATTCATTCTTGCAAGGCTTCCATGATAATGAGTAGCTAAATCTCCTTTGTTGGGATTAGAGGTACTTGATCTTAGCTTAAACATGTAATCTTTTGATCTATAAATATATGGTTCTAGCATTTGATTTGATATTGATGTTATTCTTGCATTTTAATGCTTATGTTGATTTAATTGTGATTGAGAAATACTTTTGAATCTAGGTTTAGAATAATCATCTATCAAAACATAGGTTCTAGACATGGAATCGATGTTTTGATAATCACCTTTTGTATCCAAACTTAAAGCTTTCTTATCATTCAATAGATTGAGAAATCATCGATTAGATGACCGACTCTTGAATCATTCAATAGTTTGAGACATCGACGTTCGAATGATACAATTGATTTCACAATATTGTTTGGACATGAATGGTGTTGTCGAGGGATACGTGATAATATCAAAGAAAAGCTAGAATCCATGTATGGTCATTAGGTTATGTGTGACGCTTAATCAAGGAACTCTAATCCTAACAAGTTTTACGCCCTATTACTCTCAACTTTTACTTTTGCAATTTAGTTACTAAAACAAACAAACAAATTATCTTTAAACTTAGAATGATATTTGGTGTCGAACGGTCCGCGATATCGCACTAGTCCCTGAGGAGACGATACAAATACTTACTATTGTTTGATGCAAAAAAAATACTACATCATTGCCTTGCTGATGTGATGTATTAATATCATTAAGATGCTAATGTTGGTTTAAGTTGTAAGATGTTGATCCAAATTATTGGAGTCATAAGAGATGTCTAAGTTGTTAAGTTGTTAAGATGTTGAGTCCATTGCATACTCATTTACGTTGGGTGAGGGCTTGATGCTCTGTAATGTATATTTATACATAATATGTGAAGGGAGAGGGCTTGATGCTCTGTGAGCCTATTTACGCTCAATATGTTGGGGGCTTGATGCCTTGGTTGGTACCACAAGCATGATTAAGAAGTTGAAGTTGCGTTGTCGTTGTCGTTAAGTTGTCATTTGTCAATGAGTTGTTAATAAAGAACTAAGTGAAGTATTAATATTTATTAATTGTTGTTGTTTAAGTTATTATGAGATGATAAATATGTGTTGTTATATTATGATGAGATGATGAATATGTTGTTGTTATATTATTATAAGATGATGAATATGTGTTGTTATATTATGATGAGATGATTAATATGTTGTTGTTATACTATTATAAGATGATGAATATGTGTTGTTGTATTATTATAAGATGATGAATATGTGTTGTTTATATTATTATTAAGTGATGATTATGTTGTGTTGTATATGATTATTATTATTAAGTGATGATTATGTTGTATGGTCTAAGTTATTATGAGATAATGATTACGTTGTGTGTTAAAGATAATATTTATGATATGATGATCTATATTGGTTATGATTTGGTTATTATGTGTTATATGATGAAGTTTATAATGTGATGAATATGAAGTTAATGATAATTATAAGTTGGTTGAGTTATTAAGAATCATTACATAAAAGATTATTATTACTAATAGATGAAGTTATTTATGTTGTTAAATACAAGGTAATCAAAACCGGACCGGACAATAAACCGGTATAGGCATGGGTTTAAGGTTTAGAGGTTCAACCGGGGGTTGAACCGGGTCGAACCGGATATATAAAATATTAATTTTTTGAATAATTTATTATATTATATTAAAGAAGTTATAATTTTTTTTAAAAGAATAACATGTCTATTTGTCTACTTGGCTCGTTAGAGATTTTTTTTAAAAAAACTAATGTCTGTTTCAATTTAAATCCAATGAAAACCTTTTCTTTTTTATGTTTTTATTTATGTTTTATATAAACAATGAGTAATGGGCTCCATAAATAATTAAGTATGGGCTTCTCTTTATAAGTCCAATTTAGCATGAAACCCTAGCATTTGCCAGCAGCCGCATTTGACTGTCATCTCTTTTGGATGCTGCTTCTTTTCCTCCCATCTTCTCCTTCTTTATTCTTCTCTTTCTCTACAATGGTTGTTGATATCTTCGTGATCTATTTCTTTCTTCTTCATCTATGTATTTTAGAAGATCTATTTCTTCTGTCATTGAGATTCAGATCAGATCTGCAGGTTTCAAACAAGCAAAAAAACATATCCTCCCATTTTTCCGGTTTTTTCTTCAGACCGGTTTTCCCATTTTTATACCATTTTAACGGTTTTTCATTGGTTTTTTGACAGGTCGGTTTTCATGCTCTTCCGGACCGGACTGATGTCCGGTTCCCGGTTGAACCGGTCGGACCGGCCGGTCTGGTCCGGTTTTAATAACCTTGGTTAAATATAATTAATGAATTATATGCTTGATATTATTGTTTTGTGAAATCTCACCCCTTGTGCTTGGAAATGTTTCTCTTCGTATGAGTAACTTGCAGGTGATCGAGTTTAAGTTGCTGTCGTGAGTGGATTATCTCTCATGTGTGTCTTTAGGTGATCTGATATGTAACGGGATGAGAACTTTGTTGCATGCTTTTCTATTCCTTACGTATTGCTTATGAATTTACATGTATAAGTTGATGAGGCCTTCGTGCCAAAATTATTTTTAGATGTTCGAATAAATTCCGTTGCGAAGTATTAAATATTATGTTATTGAATTTTGAAGGATAATTAGTTAATTATTCCGTTTATGATTTTAAGAAAAGAAGTGTGACATTCCGTTTATGTGAATTACTCTGATTAATGAAATGAAATTTTTACGTTGGGAAAACGGGGTGTTACACCACTGCTCCAACCCTCTCAGATATCTGATACGGACCAATAAACTTAGGAGTCAACTTTTTAGACTTCAATGCACGTCATACACCCGTCATAGGAGTAACCCTCAGAA
This sequence comes from Medicago truncatula, assembly GCF_003473485.1. Taxonomy (NCBI): domain Eukaryota; kingdom Viridiplantae; phylum Streptophyta; class Magnoliopsida; order Fabales; family Fabaceae; genus Medicago; species Medicago truncatula. Next base: position 25,802,515 of record NC_053047.1, read on the forward strand.
ACACATGGTCTCCCTCTTGAAACTCAAGGGGCTTTCTACGCTTGTCATGGTAACTCTTCTGTCGACTCTGCGACGCTTTCATCTTTTCTCTTATTATTTTGACTTTCTCCGTAGTCTGATGAACCAAATCCAGTCCCAACACCACACTTTCTCCCAACTCAAACCAACATAAAGGAGTCATGCACCTTCGACCATACAAAGCTTCGAACGGTGCCATACCAATACTCGAATGCTAATTGTTGTTGTACGTGAACTCTATCAACGGTAGGTGACTATCCCAAGCTCCACCTTGCTCAAGTACACACACTCTCAGCAAATCCTCTAATGATTGGATCGTCCTCTCCGACTGACCATCTGTTTGCGGATGATAAGCCGAACTCAATCTCAACTTAGAACCCAAGGCATCTTGCAAACTCTTCCCACACTGAGCATCCCACACAAAAGACTTACCCTTACAGGTCAACCGAGTCAACGGAAGTGCTAACTTTGAAAATCCTTCTATGAACCTGCGGTAATAACCAGCCAAACCCAAGAAACTTCTAATCTATGTCACTGACTTCAGAGTCTCCTATTGTGATACTGCATCAACTTTTGATGGATCAACTACAATACCACTACCAGAAATAATATGGCCAAGAAAACTTACTTCACTTAACCAAAATTCACATTTGGACAACTTGGCATACAACTTCTTTTCTTTCAACACTTGCAATACAATCTTCAGATGCTCTGCATGCTCTTCTTCAGTCTTAGAATAAATTAAGATGTCATCAATAAACACAACTGATGAGATAAAACCGCAAGTGCACGGTCTTACCGAAGTAGTATTAAAAGAGTATCGTTCTGACATGGAGTAGTTCAATTCAATTAACCTTTGAAAATGATTAGAAGAGAAGAGAATTGTAAGTTGGGGGTTTTCAAGCGGTTGAAAATTAATAATATAAAAAGAGCCTTGGGATCGTTGGTTTCATCTAAATAACAAGTCCTTCTCAAACCAAAACTATAAGCTTATAATGTTATGTTAGACCTAATTTCTCAAGACAGTTTCTCTTGTTTTCCTCTAGGAACTAAGCCTATTTCGCTGACTTGATTACTATTAGATTTTGGTTCCTCTAACAACCAAGCCTATTTCGCTGACTTGATTGTTATTAGTTCCCTTGAAGATCGAAACTATATGTCTCAAAGATTGCAAAGCCTATTTCGCTGACTTTGCAATCCTTGTCTGAATTCACTTGTTCGAATATCAAAGCTCCACTTTCGTTTTATGAATTGATATTTGGAAAAATGGATAAACAATTATCAAACCCTCCACTTTCGTTTCCACAGTTTGATAATGGTTGATCCATGTTTAAGCGGTGAATTCAGATAAGAAATTAAGGTTACATAAGATTAGAGCTTGGTTTGATTAGGATTATGTCATTTAGACTTATCCAACAATCCCAAGACAAGGAGAAATCTACTCACTCATGTTCATCGTAGACATGGGGGAAAAGAGAGAAAGCATAAAAGTAAATGACAAGAAAATAAAGAAAGAGAAAAGAACTTTAATTAGAAAAGCAATTGTCACTTATTGTATTCCAAGTAAAGATGAATATTTTTGATGGATGGCTACTCTATTTATAGCATTCATTCGACTTAAAATCTAAGCAATTACATTCGGGCTAAAAATAGAGTAGCTTGAAATCTAAGCAAAAAGCAGCAAAAGTGACTCTGGAGGGTGGCACGGCCGTGCCAAGTCTAGCACGGGCCGTGCCAGGCTTCTGACTTGGGGGAGACATATTTTTGTCTCTCAATCTTCATATTTTTGCATCCAATCGGCTCCAAGTCCCTTTCTTTTGCTCCAAGACTCAATCCATCCAATATTCATTCCTGAAATAAAATAAAGTGCAATTTAAAGTAAATTATCCTAAAAAGGAAATAATACTAATATAAAATAAAATAAAATCTAAATAAAACTAAACTAAAAAGCATATTAAAATGGTCGATAAATGACTCATCAATAAGTAGAGCTGTCAAAACGGGCCGGCCCTAGCGGGCTTCGGGCTTTAGCGGGTCGGGCCAAAAAGCCCGGTTGACAAAACGGGCTTGAAATATACTACCCGAGCCCGGCCCTACACGGGCCGCGGGCTAAACGGGCCGGCCCGTATTAAAAATTATATATTTTTTTATTTTAAAAAAGTACTATAAAACATTGTTATAATTTTTTTTTATAAATAATATTTTTAATATGTTTAAATAATGTCTATCACAAAAGTAAATTGTAAACATTTTCGTACAAATGACGTAAACTAAAACAACGAGGAAAATAATTTTAAATAAATTAGATATGTTATGGTTATAGATATTTTTATATTCGATCTTTAAAACTATAAATAACGAAATGAATAAATATAATTTTATATTACATTTATATTTGTGTTAATTCATTGAATTTTCACTTTTGTTTTTTACTTTGATATCAACTAAGTAAATAATTATTTGAAAAATATATATAATTTATGGAATTTTTTTTTTGTTATGCGGGCTAACGGGCTACCCGCGGCCCATTCGGGCTAGCCCTAACGGGTGCCGGGCTTTTAAGGGCCGGGCTAAAAAGCCCTATTAAAATTCGGGCTCAATATTTTAGGCCCAAGCCCTATATTTATTCGGGCTAAACGGGCCGGCCCGTTTTGACAGCTCTACAGATAAGCATGGAAAATTCTGTTCATATACTCCATAAACACACTAGGCGCATTAGTAACACCGAAAGACATCACGTTATATTCATAGTGACCATAACGTGTCCTAAAGGCCGTCTTCTGCATATCCTCATCCTTCACCTTAATCTGATGGTAACCGGACCTCAAATCAGTTTTACGAAACACACGTGCACCCACTAACTGATCCATTAAATCGTCAATTCTCGGAAGTGGATACCTATTCTTTATCGTCACTTTATTCAACTGATGGTAATCTATACACAAACTCATGCTACCATCCTTCTTCTTAACCAACAACACCGGCGCTTCCCACGGTGAATCACTCGGTCTTACAAATTTCTTATCAAGTAAATCCTCCAACTGTTTCTTCAATTAAGCTAACTCGGACGCCGACATACGATAAGGTGCCATGGACACCGGCTTCGTTCCAGGCACAAGATCGATTGAAAATTTAACCTCCCTCTCTGGTGGCACATCTGGAATCTCATCAGGAAAAACTTCTGGAAATTCACTCACAACCGGTAATCTATCAATCACAGCTTGATTCTCCAACGACAAGTACGCCATCAAAGAAAACATTATAATTCCATCACGTTCTAACTGCTTCAACTGTTTCGTAGTCAAGAACTCAACTTCGCTCTCTTCTTCAGCAGAAGAAAAAATGCACCGTCTAACTAAAACAATTGATATGGACATGATTATACTCCAACCAGTCCATACCAAGGACACAACAAACAACAATCAGGACAACAAAAGACAACTTTAAGTTGACACTCTATTCTACGTGGCTCAACACGACTCTACTACTTGGCCGGACGGACCAACCTGCTATGATACCAATTGTAACACCCCGTTATCCCAAACATTTAAATAATAAATAATACATCAGAGTTTAACACCAACGGGCATATCACACTACTTTTCAAAATTTCATAAATAGAATATAAAACTGTTTAATAAACAACATCCTTTATGAAACATCAATAAATTGCAGCGGAATATTTTTCAAACATTAAACATCATCATCCAACATTATATCCTGGCACAGAGGCCTCAACATAATTATTCATCAATATTGTTTCAAAAGACAATAAAAGGCTCCACGACATGTTTCCAAAATTTGATACATAAGGAATGAAAAATAACGATTAATGCCCATCCCGTTACGTATCAGAGTCCTAGACACTTGAGCCACCACCTACTACTCAGTATCACCTGCAAGTTACCCATAGGAAGGGCAATATTTCCAAGCAGAAGGGGTGAGATTCACAACAACAATAATAGATATAAAATTCATCAATTGAATCTAACACCCTAACATAATAATAATTATTCTATATACATATATATTTCATAATTAACAACATCAACTATAATAGTAATTTCAACCAACAACAACGACTCATGCAACTACTTGACAACACCGCTAAGACTCCTCAACAATGCGACTATGCACATGCATGTGGTACCAATTTACAGGGCAGAAGCCCTCACCGAATTTTGAATGGTTAAAGCATTTTTCAGGGCATAAGCCCTCCCACTTTGAACAACAAGGTGTTCCAGGGCATGAGCCCTCCCGCTTTGAACCACAAGGCGTTCCAGGGCATGAGCTCTCACCGTTTTATGTTTATGCAATGGACTCCACTTGTGTATATATTCATACAACTTAACAATGCATATATATAATATGACTTACAACCCCACAATTTTACAACATGTATGATTTAATTAAATATAAACATACATCACAGTCATCCACAAGTCATCATAATTAATGCAACAATTCCAGAAGATACACAGTCCATCATAATCATGCTCATACATCAAGTTCATTCATCATTATTCAATTAAAGAACAAACAACTCATATACTAGGCAACTCGCCTCGCGAGTGCATCTGCTCTCTATGGCGAGCTCAGGAAAAAGGTTACTCGCCGTGGCGAGTACGAGGCGAACGAGAAAAGGGGTGATCTCGGGAGTTTTGACATTTTTCTCACTAAATCTTCATTTTTAAGCTCCCTATTCATCTTTTTAATCTAAAAATTGTCCCAGTCCTCTCTAAAATCATCAAGGCACTCAAAACTAACCAACTTACACCTTATAATAACAATTCAAAAATCATGATCTCTCACTCACTAACTCGTCATGGCGAGTGGTTCTGCTCGCGAGGCGAGCCATGAAGTTGCACACTCGCGAGGCGAGACAGGCTACTCGTCGGGGAAAGCGATGAATGTAACGACCCAAAATTTGAGAGTTTAACTTATGAAATTCTTAGTGAAAAAGATGAACATATTTTAAAAAATAATAATAATAATTGCAACTGAAAACTAATTGACTTCAAAAAATTGAATAAATAAGTTTCTCTTGAATTTTCAGAATAGTAAATCAGAGTTGTTTTACATCAAAATATAAAATTCCTAAGAACAAGGCTTTCCGCCTTTCACTACCCAAAGACACATCCTAGTTGGTCATAACTTTGGACACTTGTGAGAAATCTCAACAAGGCGCATCAAAGGTCCACATATCTCGGAGCCTCCAACTGTAAGTCATTATTATTATCTGATTTTCAAATACGGAAAAGGGTCAACTCCCAAACAAACAAATATACAAGTTATACATTTATTTAACATGTATTTAAAGGCATGCAAATAGTACAAATATTAATATAAAGTACACAAAATGTCAACACCCAAAGCAACAATGGACTCGACAAATGCACAACACCCTAAAGGTTGACCTATACGCGACACAAATGATCCGGATATCACCTCCCTTATAGGGCAACAAAAGTTCTTCGTAGATATTTGTGGGCTTCAACCAATTATGAACACTCCACCATGACTCCAACCAATTATGGACACCACATACCCCACGGGTCCCAACCAATTATGGGCACCAAAAGAAAGACAACGAGCCTCAACCAATTATGAGCACTCAAAAGGAAACAATAAGCCCCAACCAATTATGGGCACTCAAGACTTCGGGTCCCAACCAATTATGGGCACCACGCGACAATGAATGTATGCATGCGACACCTGCTTATTAACTCCACAAAATAGACCACTCACAATGAGTATCCGACTAAATTAATCATTGTCTTAACCACCTGCTAGAGACATTGATTACACCAACAGTAACGCTAACTAACAAAATATGCAAGACCTCAATCCAGGCATGAAACAACAAGTTATACTCACAACCAAGCAATACAAAATCAAGTTCACATAGTATGTAAGCATGGTAAAATACTTAAACATGTTAAAAACATCATCATTTTAACAACAAGTAACTACATATATAAAATAGAAAAAATGGAGCGCCATTTCCCTTACCTTAGCAATATAGCAGCTATTAATATTTCTACTCATGGTCTTTGCTCCACGGAATCTACACCTTCACAAAAAGTACTTACTAACTCAGTTTCCAACTCCTATTACTATTACTCCTAAATCCTACTCAAGGCTCGGTTAAAATAGAATTCAATAAAAATATTTAGAGAATGGTTCAAGCATAAATAAGTGCTAAATGAAAATTGGAATAAAGCTTAGGAAAATAACACTGATTTCTTTTCTTTTCAAGAGTTAAGAGTTCCAATAGTCATGTCACGAATTCATTTTTATTCTATAGGGGAGAGTAATTAGCCTTGTTCTACTAGCATCGTTTACATATATATAACTATTATAAAAAGAAAGATTCTTACTTGAGTATGATAATTTTCCTAAGATTTGCTCTAATCTCTCTATTAGCCCTTCATCCTTCTCCGCTATGGTTCTTCCTTTTCTCTCTATTCTTCAAAGTGTAGAATCAGCAAAATGGTGACTAAATAGAAGAGAAGAGGTAACTGATTGTTATTATTAGTGAAATAACTCTCCCACTAACTCTCTTCCTAGATGAGTGGCACTATACTTGAGGAATGGTCGGTTAGACGGTTTTTTTCTTTCTTTCTTATACACATTTCTTTTTCTCTACACTAGTTATCCTATTGTATACCTGTCCCATTTCTTGTTCTATACTATTGGTTGATCATTATACTTAATTAAATTAATACTAACATGAGATAAAGATGAGGAACTCTACACGTGCACACATAAAAATAGTAGGAATAAATAGTTATAGGGTACCCCATTTAATAATTAATATAATGAATTTTGGCTATATACTTTGAAAGAAAAATACAAAATAATATTATCACTAAAGAAAAATACAAAATAATATTATCACTCAATAAATCACAAAGGTAAATTATTTTAAAGTCAAATTAAGATAAAATAATTTAGAATAAAAATATGATAAAATACCGGGATCTTACAATGAACATCAGTACAGGCAGAATGCAAGTTTTTCCCAAAAATCCCAATTTCCTCAATTTTGCTCCCCAAATCAGTTTACAGATATGAAATGAAATGCTGTATGCAACCAGAACCTATTTCTAACATCAAAACAAGGTTTCTACCCTCAATCCACCCAAAAATCAAAGAACCAAAACCTAACCCAAATTCCCAATTTTCATACAGAACAATGTTAAACCAAAATCAAAAATTCATTCTACATTATTGAAAGTAAATCTCACCCTTACCTTAATTCAGATGAACAATTCTACAAGAATCTGGTTCTCTTGGCTCTTCTCCCTTTTTCTCCCAAAAGCTCTGTTTGCACGTAAAGACAGTTTTCTGACTTCTCCCCTTTTCTTAACTCCCCAATTATTTCTCTTAACTCCCACTTAATTATACTAATTAAAATATAACTCCCAAAACTCCAAATAATAATAATTCTCACCTTATTCTAATTAATATTAAAATAAACCATATAATAAAATAATACACATATCAACAATAATTATTTAAAATCATATAAAAGAATCTAAATAAATCATAAATAAATAAAATAACGACTAGGGCATTACATATTTATTCTGAAAGATAAGCTTGTAAATGATGCTTGTAAATGATCAAATTGAAGGGAAATTGGTCAACTCCGATGTAGTAATGTATAACACAATAATTGATGGTTTGTGTAAAGATAAGCTTGTAAATGATGCTTATGAGTTATATTCTGAAATGATTGCAGAGAAAATTTCTCCTGATGTTGCCACTTTCAATTCTCTAATATATGGATTTTGCATTATTGGTCAATTGAAAGATGCATTTGGTTTGTTCAGTCAAATGGTATTGAAAAACATTAACCCGAGCGTGTATACTTTTACCATTTTGGTTGATGGTCTATGTAAGGAAGGAAAGATGAAAGAAGCTAAAAGTGTGATAGCTATGATGATGAAAGATGGTGTATTACCGAATGTTGTTACCTACACTTCAATAATGGAGGGATATTGCCTAGTTAATGAAGTGAATAAGACCAAACATGTTTTCAGAACTATTTCTCGAATGGGAGTGGCTCCTAATACTCAGAGCTATAATATCATGATTAACGGATTCTGTAAGATTAAAATAGTCAATGAAGCCTTGATTCTCTTTAAGGAAATGTGTTGTAGAGGAATTGTTCCTATTACAGTTACTTACAGTTCTCTTATTGATGGTTTGTGCAAATCTACTATGCTTGGGAGTTTGTTGATGAGATGCATGTTAATGGTCAACCACCTGATATATCCACTTACAGTTCTTTATATAGATGCTTTATGCAAAAGCAATCATCTTGACAAGGCTATTGCATTAGTGAAGAAAATTAAAGACCAAGGCATTCAATCGGATATGTACACATCCAATATACTTATTGATGGGTTATGCAAATGAGGAAGACTTAAGAATGCACAAGATGTTTTTCAGGATCTTTTGATTAAGGGTTATAGTCTAAATATCCAAACGTATAATATCATGATCAATGGACTTTGTAAAGAAGGCTTGTTTGATGAAGCAGAGGCGTTGTTGTCAAAAATGGATGACTATGGTATCATTCCTGATGCCGTAACTTATGAAACTAATATTCGCGCACTCTTTCATAAAGACGAGAATGAAAAGGCAGAGAAACTCTTTCGGAAAATGATTGCTAGAGGCCTACTAAAAGAGTAATACTAGGTAAGATGATTTCTCTCTCTATAGATGTAATATATTCAGCAATTGTAATAACTAATCACTATAACCGTGATTTGCATTAACTTCCCCTTGTAGAGGTTCATTTGTGGACCAGACTCCTCCGTTAAATTTGAATAATGCTCTCTATAAATGCACCATCATTGCAACAAATCATTATAAACGTAACATCATTGTCAAAATTGAATAATCCTCTCTGTCTGGCATCATGCATAAAAAATAATGTACCGTTGGTGGAGTGCGGCTGCTTATAGCAGCATTTTTTTATGCAGAAAATGCTGTCAGGGAACTAGCTTGCAATGTGTGCCACTCTTATGGTTAGAATTGGATCGTGAAGCGAATGCGTGCTACTCTTATCAAGAAGCCAACAAATGTGTAGATGTTTTGGCTTCGTTGGGTTGTGAAGAAGATTCTGAGTTGATTTTTTATGAGTAGTGTTGGACTCGTGTTAGACATTTGTTTTTTGCTGATTCTGTATGAGTTACGACTTCACGTTTGTTAATGTGTAGTCTTCTTTATGAAAGAAATAGGTTGCAATGTGAGGGTTTTTTTTTCTCTCCTTTTTTCCTGCAGCAGTGACAATTCTTTAGAATAAAGTTATCTTACTGACATGTTTCCTGTTTTCAATATTGCTGGATTTTTTTATTTATTAGGATTTGATTTGGTTGGGAACTTTCTATATTTTATTAGTTTGGTGATCTTACTGGTGGTGAGTGAAGCAAAGGGGGTGGATGTGTTTTCATTCTTGTAATATTGTATTGGTATTGTGCCCGTGGTGCTTTCATCTTCAGTAACATTATATTTTATCCTTTAAATTATACATGAAAATAGTTAGGTAGATGAATAAATAGATAAAAAGTACTACCTCCGTCCCTAATTATAAGACCCTTTTGAAGAAAAAAAATTGTCCCTTTTTATAAGACCCCTTTGCTATTTCCAACTACATTAATTATTTCTTTACATACATGCCCCTATTAAATATACATATTTTTCTTCAATCAACAATAAATAACATGTTGAAAACATAAATCATCTCTCTCTTAAAGGATAAAATTGTAAAAACAATACTAATTACAAACATATTTAATACAAATATCCACTATATTAATTCCCGTTATTTTTTCAAAAGGGCCCTATAATTAGAGACGGAGGTAGTATAACATTTCCAATGATATTTCTACATTGGCCTCACAGTCCTTATCCATTTCAAGAGTTTTTAAGAACTCGACGAGCCAAAAGGATAAAGTGTTGACGAATGACAGTATGTTCTTTAGACATGATTCCAATTCAAATAGACCAATGCATTAAAAGAGACTTGATTCCATTTATAGCTTGAATTCTAGTTTTTTCAATGTAGTCATGACAATATAAATTTAGTATTTTTACTCAATAATTTATTTTTTTCAATGTAGTTCTATTGCAGTTCAAACAGTTGAATCTATTTAACTATAATTCAGAGGTTTCGTCATCTAATTTTTCACTATTGGAATTATTTTCTTTAACCAATTTCCCAATATTTTTCCCAAGACATTATATTTGTGTTGCATTTTGTTATGTTGCATTCTGTTGTGTTCACATGATTTATATAGTTTCTACATTGTGTAAGTATTGTCCGACCTGTTGTGCATAATATTCATTTAAAACCATACGACATTGTTATGTTTTAGGGTGTGTTTGGTTGTGAGAAGAAAGTGAGAAGAGAGAAAAAGGTGAGAGAGAGTGTGAAAGGAGAGAAATAGATGAGAAATAGAGTAGATTTGATGAGTTGTTTGATATAAGAGAAAGATGAGAGAAATAGAAGAGAAAGAAGTGTGTTTATATTTTAAAAAGACAAAAATATCCTTGCATTTAAAATTGATTGATTTTTTATTTTAACATAACTTGGTTTTTACTTTAGTAATAATTTAGGTAATTCATTTAATTATTATTTTAGTAAATAATTAATACACACCATTTAAAGTTTTTTTACCTTAATTTTTGTTATTATTATTTCATATTCTCATACATATTCAATTTGACTTTTTTTTTCTGTAAGTAAATGTTTTTTTTTTGTTTTAATTCATCTTTACTGATTTGAAATGATAATAACAAGTGCGTGCTTGATTCGTTTTGATCATCAATTGAAGAAAAACTTGCACTTGACCAAAAAAAAAGAAAAACACTCTCATACGTAGTCGATTGGTACAGGCACCACATAAATGGAAAACAAAAGGATAAAAATGGAAAAGTAGTGATATTTTTCTTCTCTCTCGTGTTTCTTCGCTAGTTAGAGGAGATGCAAAAAGGTGTGGGTCCCAGCCCATTTTTATCTGTCGTCTCACTTTCTCTGATGCACCAGACTGAAGAAAGAATGCATCTCTCTACAACTTCTCTCGTCCATATCTCTCTCATCTTCTTCTCTTCTTCCAAACAAGCCGTTAGTGACACACACTGCATCCTTTCTTCTTTGCATAGTTATAGATAAAAAGAGGACAAACTATGCAACAGGCTTACTGTCACTTTTGTTTTGAGTAAGTACATGTTATTAGAAAATATTCATTTTTATATGGATTCAATTCATATGCACTGACAATTTAAAGAATTTTACACTGACAGTCTATCACAATCGTTGGATTGCTATAAATATTTGACTTTAATCATATCTTCTTTATAAATTACACAAAAGGTGATTTATGATTGGATATTTACCTTTCTAGAAGAATGTTGCAAATTTCCAAAGAGTAGAAGGCGTATCTGATGTCTGATATGATATGACAGAGATGCATGTGATTACATTCAATTAATTATTTTTTACAAATTATTATCGGTTTTGACTTGCCAGAGTTAGTTTCGTGTTGAGTGTTCGTGTATGTGTCGGTGCTTCGTTGAGGGATTGCAAGGTGTCTTGTATTACATGTTCTCTTTCTTGATTGCATTCATTCCCAATGGAAGATTATCAAAGCACCAAATAATGGTTGAGTGGCAATAGCTACCACAGAATATAACCTATCATTTGATTTTGGGATTGACCATGGAAAGTCATGCCCTTTTTGTTTCCTTTATAAAAAAAAATCTCAATTTTCTTAGGCCCTAAAAGGGCAACCCAGTGCACTGAAACTCCCGCATATGAAGGGTTCGGGAAGGGGTCCCATCATTTGGTGTATTGTACGCAGCCTTACCCTGTTTTTTACACAAGAGACTGTTTCCAGGACTTAAACCTGTGACCTTTCAGTCACATGACAACAACTTTACCAGTTGTGTCAAGGTTACCCCTCAATTTTCTTAGACCCTCTTTCAATTTGAACTTTTTGGTACTTTCAATGTATAAATGCATTTTATTATGTTCCTGATACCCCGATTTCTATTTCAATCTTTACTCTTTATTTATTTGATCTTTTAACTTTATGTCACATATTCTTGATATCAATTTCTATCCCCATTTTTTGATAAGTTTGAAATTGTTAAAAGATATGTATTAAGCTGGTTTTGCACAAGTGAGAAGCACACATTATGTCTACAATGGATTCCATATGGCCTTTGACAAGATATTTATATTTGCCTGTAATATTTTCAGATTTTAAAACAGAATTGGTGGCTGTTATTTGGTTTCGATATGCTTGAGTAGCCATACTTTTATCATGTTTTCAATATATGCTTTCACAGTATGAATTCATTTGTTTCTTTCAGTGGTATAATCCGAAGGCCATATGATTTAGATCTAAAGTTACCTTATGGTTCACCATAGATGGGTGATCCACTGTTGTCTTGACTCAGATTTCTGCTTGATCATGCACACACATTCACCTTTGATCTTGCTTCGTGTTTTTTCAGCATCGACTCAATGGACCAAACTGGTTTTGGTTCTGTTTCTGCCTTCCCAGCACACCAATCCAATGGGCTAGTTGCACCAAAAGTTGCTCATGCTTTTCTGTTTCTGATACTAGCACTTGTTTGAAGCAGTTAGCATTGTTGCCTTTTTCACCTCACAATGGCCCAGCGAACTCATGGTTTCTCTTGTCCGCTCGACCTTCTTTTGGATCCCAATAGGTCATCAATAGGGTGCTATAGCACATCTGTAGCGGCATAGCGAAGCAGAACAATGCATGGCTTCTATTGAAAGTATGTAGGGGAGCAGTTTGCTGTAGCGTCTACTATTGCATCTAACTCACTGTTGTTTGGAGCAATTTGGGTTTGAACTGGTTTTCAAAGATATTGTGATGCTTCAAGGCCAATTTTTGAAATGGCTTATGTGAATGATCTGATTTCCTCTTCAAGTATTTCTCTAGTTATTTGGAAAATTCTACGGTACACCCAATAAATTTGGGTGTATCGGTTCACCAAGTCGTAAAATTAATAATGAATGTGTTGTTTTTTTGTAGAAAAATAATTATTTTCTATCATTGACAACTAAGATAATTAAATTTTATTTACCAAAAGCTTCGATGAAATAAAATTTAATTTTTAAGAATTTTTATTACTCATAACAATGAATATTGATTATTTTTTATGACAAAATGTAAATTTTTTAATATGATCCTTATAAACAATGAAATGATGATTTTTCTTATGAAATGATGTTTTCTAAAATATAAATATTGACAAATACCTTTTTATTTCATTAAAGTGATCGTTAATTTATATATTTTGTGAAACAAGAGTACCAATACACTCAAAATTGTGAGTGTACCATAGAAGTTCCCTAGTTATTTACGTAGCTATTAGAATATAAGAGAGTGTACTAGTATATCTTGAGACAGATGATAGAGGTCCGAAGCCAATTCTTTATTAGATGTTGAGTAAATTACACTCCCCTCCCCTCAAAGATGCTTGAATTACACTCTCCTCCCCTCTTAAGTTAAAATATACACTCCCCTCCCCTCTTATTCAAAACATATTAGAAAAAATTTCACTCCCCTCCCCTAAGAGAAGCTTGAATTACATCCCCCTCCCCTCTTATGTTAAAATCTACAATTTACTCCGTCAATATTCTTTTTTATTATTTCTAATAATCTAGCAAAAAATAATAATTTAACACACTTAAAAAAAAATAGTATTGTGGGTCTATTTTAATATAATAAAAATTGAACACATATTTTTCGCTATTTTTTATTCACAATTTCATTAACATGTAGTTTTAAACTCTATTATAAAATATGAAACAACCCAAAACAAAATTAAAATATGTGAAAAGTTACTAAAATCATTAAAGCATGATTATTTAAAAGTTAATTTTATACTCTAATTTATAAAATCAATAGCAAATATATTTAAATTTAATTATCATTCACATTTAAACTATAAAGAAATGAATTAATTTTTTTTAAATGGTGATTCAAAATTAATATATATTATAAGAATATTTATTTATGTTCAAATAGAATAAAGTGTAGTGCATATTTAATTATTAAGGGATGTATTTGTAATTCAAGCATCTTAAAAGGGGAGAGTATAAATTTTAACATAAAAAAAAAAAATATTGAGGGAGTAAAGTGTATATTTTAACTTAAGAGGGGAGGGGAGTGTAATTCAAGCATCTTTGAGGGGAGGAGAGTGTAATTTACTCTTAGATGTTTTATGAAAAAGTCATGTTGTTTGACAAGAACTTGCATGGATTAACATCAACAAATTCTTTTTTCATCATTTTGCCACCTTATCATGTAATTAGAAAGTGTACTAGTATATCTTGAGACAAATGATAGGGTTTTCTTGCTCTACAAATATTACAATCTTTATCTTTATCTTTATTATATATATTTGCGCTATTTTTTTTTTTTAAAGTACACGTGGCAACTTAATAGTGAAATGATCATTTAACATTATTTCTTATGTACAAAAAATCTTGTGCAAAAAATCATAATTTGAAATTATTATTCAATGCACCAATGATTTCTTTTAAAAAGCAATAACTCATTTAATGTTTTTCTAACATCATATTATGTTTTTCTAACATCATATTCCACTCATCTAAATCTTTATCCTTATCATTTTTGTAGCGATTAAAATAAAATTGTTGACTAAAATGAATTGTTTATGGTGTGTAAATGCTATTAACTAGCACTGCCTTTTTTATTTATGACAAATTTAAATATGACAAAGGAAAATAGTTTATATGCTTCTTCTATTTCATATGTTTCAATGTGAGATAGGCACTAGCACTGTCTTTTGTTAAGTTTGTGTTATTTTCTTTAATTAGTCTGCACAAGGTGTCGCTTTGAGATGCCTAGCTACATAGTTTTTTTTTTTTTTTTTTTTTTAAGGAAGCTACATAGTATTATTAAGCATATTTATGAACAATGAATATGAGTGTGGCCATTATATGAAGGCAAGTGTGTTGTGTTTATGCTCATCATATGAAATACTGACAATTATTTTAGGGTTTGTGTCTCTGCATATATTTTTTTTAACCGTCATGTTATTTATTTTTCCTTAGTCATTTACTTTTTAACCTATTTTACCGTTGAAAATAAAATCATTCTCTCCTATTTTACTATCCTTCAATCATTGAAGAAGGGATATTATAAATAAAAAATAATAAAGAAGGGAATGGAAGCTAAACATAACATTATAAAGAAGGGTTTGTGTTTGTTTTGCTGGGCTGCTTTGTTAATCTTGTGTCTGCCATCCTTCTTGCCGTGAGAGGATTGTTTTCTCTTAATAATACTAGATCGTACATCCATGCTGCCGCACGGGTCATATATAGTTAAAAACATTACTTGCAATTCATTATAATACAATTATTCTTTTTGGTTCCTAATGATAAATATCCTAATTTTTTTTAATGAAGTTATTATTTTTACACCCCTGACTCAGGATCCTGGATAATCCCCTGCAGTTAACAACAACTTAATCGTTCCCCAATTGACGTCGTGTCACACACTTTACAAGTTGACTCATGAGCCCAAGATTTCTTTGAACATCCAAAGATTGTGGTTACATCCATGTTCGATACGTTCAACGTTCAAATATTGAGCCTATTAAATCATTGATATAAAATTGGAAACGGTCATCACTCGAAACTTAAAAGAAATATGATATTTGAATTTTATTAGTCTCCAACTCAATCATATAAATTGGATTATAAGATGTATATATAATTATATTTGAACTATATCTTATCATTTTAACTTAATTAATTATTTTGTTTATTAAATAATATACATGTTAGTTAGTTATACAAATGTTAGAAATCACAAAATAAGTCTACCAAAAAAAAAATCACAAAATAAAAGCGTTCAATGATCTTTCGGAAAAAAGGTGTTCAATCGCATGCATGAAATTTTTACACAATGGATTAAGTTTTTGAGTTGGACTCTCTTTATTTTTTGAGGGAAAGTTGGACTCTCTTTGTATATACACAAGTCGTAACAAAAAAAAATAAAATTGGTTATCTATGGAAATTGTTATATATGATGGCACTCCAACGTGATACATATATAGACACATCAAAGCTCACATGAACGATTTATGCAGTTTCATGCTCCAAAACATAGACTCAATAAATCAATTGCATAAAATTTTATATTTTCTCTCTCTCTCTCTCTCTCTATATATATATATATATATATATATGAAAGTGATGATCATTCTTTGTTTGGAACATAAGTAATTAGTATACACATAAATTATCCTAAATCATATAAGCTCAATAGTAAGAGTTTAACGTTATAATTTTAAGTGTTCAAATCTCCTCAATGGTTTTTATTAAAATGATCAAGTGTCGATTTCATTAAAAAAAAAAAAAATTCACCATTCTCCCTTTATTTTAAAAAATAATACACAACGTCTGTAAAATCACAAACTAATAAGCATGAACCATGAATGTCTTATAACCGTTGATCCAAAAAATCAATAAAAGCATATCTAATATTTGTGAGCAATCATTAGTATGTGAGAACATGACCATGTGATCTGAATCCTTTATCACATTCACCTTTGAATCCTTTTGATTCGTGCAACATATACATAAAATGACTATCAAATAAAAAAAGAGTTCATGAATTTCAAAATGCTTGAAATAAGCAAAAGAGTCTAACCAGCAAAATGAAATAACGAATATATGAATTAAATAAAGACCATTAGAAATTTCACTACAAATTTCCATTAAGAATCCCAAACATTGAAGTATAATCTTTCTATCGATAACATTTGAATGAGAAATATAAAATTTAAATACTTCAATCTATTGTAATTTTTTTATAGATATTCATGAACTCTTTTTTATGGTAAATGTTATTACACATTCCTTCAAAACTTGTTCTACATGATTAATTCTTCTTGAAATATATTTTTCCTCATTTATTTTTCTAGAAATGTAAAAAAAAAAAAAAAAATGTGCTAGATTCTCATTTATTCAATAGGTTTAGTCTCTAAACAATTCAAAGACTAATTTATACTGTCAAATTGTGACAAACAAATTAAAGTGAAATTGATAAAAGCCATTGTAATACTTGTCTATCATAATAAAGTGAAATTGATAAAAGTCATTGTGATACTTGATAAAGTGAAATAAAAAAGTCAATACAACAAAGTTAGATGTGAGGATAAGAAATTAGCAAAAATGTAGAAAGTGAGAGAGGGAGAGAACAGGATCAGCAACACATAGTTGCCATTGGCCTATCAAACTCTATTTTCCACCATCTTACCCATTCATAGAAGTCCATCATCTTTATCCTCATTGTTCTTCATGTACTATTCCTAAGCATGTAAAATGCAGTGAAATGCTACAAAAACTTGATACGAAATCAATTAGACATGCATTCTTTTTGGATTTTAATTGGTATATATTTACAATAGTCAATTGTCATCAATCATAAATGGTACTTCAACAAAAAAAATCATAAATAGTACTATTAAAACTAAAAACAATATAAAAAACTATGAGAAAACAACACAATTGGTAGACCAAGTAACTAACTAACTAAAACAAAACACAACCAGAATAATAGTATGTCTCTAGTATTTCAAAAAAGATGTGCATTTTATAAAGAGATGCGGTATCAAACTAATCTTTTGAGGTCCTAGAAAAGATAGAAAATAGCTAAGGATACACATGATTTAAAGTACTTGCAAATGCACTTGCATCGAATGCTACGGTTAGACAGTCTTTCGACAAAATTCTATGCCATCCATTTGTGAGCATGGTTGTGGCGAAGCTTCTCTTAGTGATTGGTTTGATTTGGATTTTTGTGGTGGCAGAGATGGTCGGAGAACACGACGTCATAGCCGCTGTTAAGAAGATGAGGGTGTACAAAGTAACTGTCGGGATGAAAGAGAGGCAAATGTGAAATGAGGTTCAATGTTTTATAGTGAGCATAAAATGTAGGTCTGAAAGACAAATATATAAAAC
Organism: Medicago truncatula; assembly: GCF_003473485.1. Lineage (NCBI taxonomy): Eukaryota > Viridiplantae > Streptophyta > Magnoliopsida > Fabales > Fabaceae > Medicago > Medicago truncatula. The sequence continues at coordinate 25,820,582 of NC_053047.1, forward strand.
AATGAGATGATCACTTGTATAATTTCGCTCATAGTTTTTCATCTACATCATAGAAAGTCACCTTTTATTTTTTTGTTGTTTTCCCGCTTCAATGAATGAACACCCCCAGTTTGTCTAGCAAGAGTGTCATTGATAATGCTTTGTGGTGCTCTCTTTGATGAATCACTCAAGCTTGGATGGATTTCATTTAAATTCTTCCAAAAATAAAAATACTACTTCAGAAAGCTTATTAATAGAACTAATATGATTCTTCATTTTCTGCTGGAACAAAATCTGATTGGAGAGAAAAGGAAGCAATAGTAAGATAACACTTACAAATGAACTAAAAATATACGCAAACACCAATGTATAGGGAAATTCCTACTTCAGAGTTCCATTTCTCTTTTAAATGCAAAACTACATGAGTTAATTGATAATTATCTAGCAAATTCAATTAGGGAAATTCTTATTGTGCATAGGAGCAATGATGTTTTGGAATCATCAAATAAAGATGCAGATTTTCTATACATATATAAGGAAAATAATTAATCATAGAATATGATAAAGTAATATAACATAACAATAAACACAGTGGCATCAAGTAAGACGTCTTCGATTACAGAGAGATCTTCCTGTCGAACAAAACTTGATTCTAAAACTCTTGCTTCATCATATGGCAGTGGTTTAATTTTTTTCTAACATAGAACACCAAACTATAAGAAGATTCAAAAAGCAAGTGAATTCAATGTTCTTATAGCCTCTTTCTATTCAAGCTGAAACACTAAATTCTAATTATTTGCCATGAATAGAACAAAACCAAAACAACGACCATAAGTAAGGGAAAAAAAGTGAAATACAGAGTTAAACATGATGAAGAAATAGACACAAAAATACATCATCTCATATCGGAAATTATATAACACAGAAACTCACAACCATGTTTAGTTCTTCAACAATTTTTAACCAAAGCTAAAACTTTTCCAAAAAATAAATAAATTAACAACCACCAATCGAGCCAATTTACCAATTGGTTCAAAACTGTAAAACCTGAAAACCCAATTGCTCTATTTTGATAAGGAGATGAACCTCACCGGAAGGCTGGATTGTTGCCATGGATTGTTCCGGCGCATTCCCCAAATATGTAACATAGGGAGAGTCGGGTTCTGAAGGAGATTCGATGGAGAGGTAGAAGCGGCGTTTGGTGTTGAAAGGGTGCAAGAGAGAAGAGAGACCGGAAAGGGGATGAAGGCAAAGTTAATAAAAATGTGAAATGGGATTGTAGAGAGAGAAAGAGGATTAGAAGGTGATTTGAGAGAGGAAGAAGAAGGAAGGATCAAGGTTTGAGAGGGAGAGGATTTGATGGAAAAGTGTAGTTCACGAATTAGGGTGCTTTTGATGCCACGGGTTCACCCATTATGGTGATAGAGGTTTTTGGAATTTTTGGGAATGAATTAGGTGTTGTTCATGTTAGTGGAATATTGGAATTAAGTCTAATCTTGCCAAGGTAAATCAGTCTTATAGGGTGGAATTGCCGGGGTTTAGGTAGCTCGAGCGCAATTGCTGACCTAAAATACCTAGTTCTACACTTCAATCCGGACCTCCTCTTCTTAAGTGAGATATTAGTCCACCGAAATAAAATTGAAGATTTACGTTACTTGCTTGGTTTTGATGCTTGCATTTATGTAGATCGCACCTGCAGAGGCGGGGTTCTTGCTTTATTTTGGCGCATGAGCAATGCTAGCCACAGACGATTTAACACTTGCGGTTGGACACACCCTCTTATAGAATGCCACGTGACCTATGTTTTTTTATCGCTTACCTGCTAACCGGTTCTAATTGTTAAACCTTTTATTATTATTTTTATTTTTCTTTCATTTTTATTTTATTTTTCAGATTCTTCATGTCTGCAACTGACCCATCTCCCTCAATTTCATCGATTTTTCTTTTTTTCATTTCCACGTTCAAGATTCCTCCTCCTACTAACTTCCTTCCTTCTAATTTTGACATTTATGTTCTCATACTTTCATATCAACCATAGTTTCTAGAGAATCACTTCTCTTTTTTTTTAAAAAATTAACTTCTCTCTAGAATTCAGACTGCCATAAGGAATTTTTATTGGATTGGAAATTACCAGATCTGAGTCCTTTTATACGAGCTTTTGATTTCCAGTGTTCTATTGTGCAACTTACTCACGTTTGGTTGGACAATGGTGGCCGTCACCGTCTCCATTTTTTTGCAAGCCCTTTTCAAAGCACCGTTCCCACTATAGAAAACAACAATTTATACATCATTCCTAAAACCCAGATTTCAAAGTAAATGATTTTGTGAGAGAAAACATGCGTTGAGGAAGAAGAAGATCTTGAAGAAAAGTAATTCTGGGGACATGAGAAAATGCTATACGTGGAAGACGAAGTCAATATTTTGTCATATCTTTTTATTATATATTTTAACATGCATTGAAACATTAGAGCCGGTTGCCGGTTTAAATTTCATGACGTGTGCCAATAAGGTAGCAAGTGCCCAAAAGCGATTGCAACAGCGACTGTAATTAGCATACCTCTTGGCGAATTTCTTTAAATTGTCAACTTGTTGATTTTTCAATAATCATATCACCGTTGATATTATTGGTTATGTTCTTTGTACTTGAATACTTACCAGCTATTATGGCTATCCTAATGGAGGTCGTAGAACTGCCGCGTGGAATTTTCTCTGTGAACTTTCTAATCAATTTGCAGGACCATGGTGTATTTTTGGCGATTTTAATGATATTTTGGATGCAAGTGAATAAATTGGTCGCAACTCTAGACCCCGGTGGTTGATCAATAACTTTCGACAAGCTCTTCTTGATTCAGGTTTGTTAGATGTTCCGATTGAAGGCTATCCCTTTGCGTGATTTAAAATTCTTGGTACACCACGTGTTGTGGAGGAAAGGCTAAACCGTGCTCTTGCTAATAATTTGTGGTTTAATTTATTATCGGATGCTTTTGTAGAAATTCTTGTGGCACATGCTTCTGATCACTGTCCCATTCTCCTAAATCGTACTCCTATGCCTCGACCTCACATTAATAAACGCCATTTTCTTTATTAAAATGTGTGGCACTTAGAAACGGGGTTAAAGGAAATGGTTACTAATTCTTGGCAAGTTTATTCTAGCAATCCTCTTATTCCAAATATTGTACTCTTGCACAGAAGATATGTTCGTTTGGAGTAAATCCCATTTCCAAATATTAAAAAGTGACATGCAGCGTTTATTATCTCAAGATGATGCTTACTGGTGTCAACCTGCAAAGACTCATTAGTACAGGGATGGAGACCACAACACCAAATTTTTCCATGCTTCCGCTACGGCTAGAAAGAAGGTAAATCATATTATTTCTCTTATTGATGATGCTGGAAATGAAATTACTGATGAGCAGGGTTTACGCGATGTCGCAAGAAATTATTTTGTGAATATTTTTGAGAAGTAAGGAAGTGCTTTCTCTCCTATTATTTTTGTTATTAACTAGTATATTTCTCCTCTTGACAATGAGAAACTCACGAGTCCCTTCACCAAAGCCGATTTTCGTGCTGCTAATTTTCTATGCACCCGAATAGATATCAAGGTCCTGACGATTTCAATCCAGGGTTTTTCCAACATTTTTGGAATTTGTATAGTGATGATATTTTTAAAGAATGTTGTGCTTGGCTAGATACAAGACAATTTCCCCTTGATTTGAAAATGACGAATATTGTTCTCATTCCCAAAGGCACCATATCATGAAGGATTGGTGCCCCAAAGCTTTATGTAATGTTCTTTATAAGCTTATCTCTAAGGTGTTAGCGAATAGGCTGAAAGGAGTCTTGTCTTAGTGTATTTCTGAGAATCAATCTTCTTTCGTTTCGGGTAGGTCCATTATGGATAATGTTATGGTTGCAATCGAGGTCATTAATTTAATGAAAACTAAGACGATAGGCGAGGACATATATGTTGTTCTGAAACTTGATATTATTAAGGCTTATGATTGTATGGATTGGGATTACTTGCGAGTCGTTATGGTTAAAATGGGGTTCAATGCTCATTGGATTCACTAGATGAGTATATGTGTAGAGTCAGTGGATTATTATGTTCTTGTCCATAGTGAAAAGGTTGGCCCTATCATCTCGAGGTGTGGCCTTCGACAAGGGGATCCTTTTTTCGTTTATTTGTTTATTATTTGTGTCAAAGGTCTATCTTTGGTTATTAGAGATGCCGAGACGAGAGGAGTTATTACAGGTACCAAAATTTGTCACACGGCGCCCCCCGTCTCTCATCTTTTGTTCGCGAATAATTGTTTTCTTCTCTTCAAAGCTAATGAGTGACAAGAAAATGTCATGAAAAATATTCTCTCCTTATATGAATCAGCCTCTGGTTAAGCCATCAGTTGTCCTAAGTTCAAAATTTACTGTAGTCGTAATGTTCCTGATCCCCTTAAGCATACAATCAATAATATATGTAAGCAGGGCTGGAAGTTTCTCACGGAACCTGACTCCCTTATCACTCGTATATTTAAAGCTCGCTACTTTCCTTCAGGAACCTACCTCACTGCTCAGCTTGGCCATAACCCTAGTTATGTTTGGCATAGCATTCTGTTAGGTATTTGTATTGACTGCATTGTTGCTAAAACAAATATCCATGATTTTGATGTTCGATACCATGTTCCAACGTGTTTTAGGCATTTTCACAAGATTTTGGATGTGATGTTCCAACATCCTATCACGGTTCAGTGTGCCTTGTTTTATGCCTGATTGTACGCGCGCTTTATCTTATTAAGGAATCCACGTCCTCATATCTTGATGACCAAGCAACGCGCGTATTTGTTCAGAATCAGTTGTGGTTTTATTCCTAAAGGATTACACTAGTGGTTTTACTTCCTGGCTTAGTAGCCCCCAAAGTAGGTGTGTTTGTCACCGAACTGGGTCAACAAACTCTTTGTGCCTTTTACATTCTTGTCATTTATTTTCTTGATTGGTGTTGGAACATCTCACATAACATCTTAATATTGTGTGTTAGAATTTCAATTGGCATCAGATCAGACACTCTGCCTATTTTAGGGTGAGATCCATAGGAGGTTCTTTCTGGCATAATGGACAAGGAAAGAGGATTTGTTAACAATCCACCTTTGTTGGATGGCTCCAACTGTGATTATTGGAAATCACGCATGAGTGCTTTCCTCAAATCCATTTATTGCAGGACCAGGAAAGCAGTTCTGCAAGGTTGGGAACATCCTGTGGCTCTTGACAAAGATGGAAACAAGACAACTATCTTGAAACTAGAAGAAGAATGGACCACTGCTGAAGATGAACCAGCTCTTGGAAATTCTAATGCATTATTCAATGGGGGTAGACAAGAACATGTTTAGACTGATCAAGCAATGTACCGTGGTTAAGGATGCTTGAGAGATTCTCAAAACTGCACATGAAGGCACATCTAAGGTGAAGACTTCAAAACTTCAACTTCTCACTACTAAATTTGAGAATTTTAGAATGATGGAGGATGAGAAGATACATGACTATTACTTAAAGATCCTGGATATTGCCAATTCCTTTGATTCTCTTGGAGAGAAAATTTCTTATGAAAAGCTTGTGAGGAAAATTTTCAGATCTCTACCTAAGAGGTTTAACATGAAGGTAACTGCTATTGTGGGAACTTAGGATTTCTCAAGCTTGAAGGTTGATGAATTGATACGGTCTCTGCAAAACTTTGAAATAACCATCAATAGTAATACGGATAAGAAAGGCAAGGGGATTGCATTTGTGTCAAATTTTGATACTTATGGGACACAAGGAAATCTTGAGGATGATGAAAATATGTCAGAGTCTTTAGTGCTGCTTGGGAGACAGTTCAAGAACATCTATAAAAGGTCTTTAGTGCGCAGATTTTTTTTTTGTAGGAACTGAAAGAACTATTAAAATTAAGTAAGGACTAAACTTAAAAGGTCTCAATTTTATAGGAACTAAAAATATATTTAACCCATTTACTTATAATCAACACATTCTAGCATTGAAATTATTCATAAATGATTCCTTTTTATTTTATCTTATGTATATTTAAGTTACACAAATATTAAAATTATTATTTGAAGTTTTATATTGTATAAACTTAAACGAAAAAAATATTTTGAGCACATAATTTTTTGTAATATTTTTATTTTATTTTTAGTCAACAGAGCTATGCTCCCATAATTTTTTTATATCATAATTTTTGATCAATTGAGCTATGCTTACATAATTTTTTGTTTATTTTTTAGTACGCAATTATTAAAACTTTGTCCAAAGTTTTATACTGTATAAATTGAAATGAAAAATATAATTTGACCACATATTTTTTCTTTAGTACCACCGTTATTAATAATAATTTTTTCTTTCCCAACCTTTTTAAAAATATTTATAAAAAAGTGGTTTAGGGATAATAATGTTATAAAGAAATTAAGAAAATATAGAAAAAAAATTAATAGTTATAAAAAGTCAAAAATATTAATTGTTTCAAAAAAAGACAAAAATACAATTAATAATATAATATAATTAATTAATTGAAATCATGAGTACTTAGCCAATTTCTGTCATACATGCTCACTACTCCAATCACTCTCTTGATTTATGTCGCTCTTCCTCACTTCAACCTTCAATTGATCTTATTGTTGTGTTGTTGTATCCTTCAATTGCTTTGTGGTACAATTCTTTACCTATGCTTTTCAATATATATATATATATATATATATTTTTTTTTTGTTATTTGTGCTTTACTCTAGCTTGATTGTTTTTACTTTGATTCGATCGAAAGTGTCACAAAATTCACATGGATGATTTCATATGCATATCAATATTTGTATACTAGGGACATAAAATATATGCTTACACTTTGATAGTATCTTAATATCATGCTGAGAAATTAAATGTTTTTTGGGTAGATTCATGCCGAGAAGTTATGCATCTGGTGTAAATGCTAGAGTTGTAATTTTATTTCATTTATTTTTCTCCTTTGAAAGATTTGTTTATGGATTTATCTCAAAAAAAAATTTAGCAAATTTTAACTATAGTGTATATCATTAATGCAGGCCTTCTTTATAAACTTGCAAGAGGAGTTTAGATTCTGATGAGCTTCTGAATCCGAAATATATGTAAGTGTAATGTCTCTTAATTTTTTTTTTGTTAACCGTTCGATTTTGAGAGGAAAGAGTCTGATAATCCATAGTTCGTCAGAATTTGTTATAAAGAAGTTCATTAACCCCGAGATCAATCATTTGATCTTCTATACATATATACGGATGTTTTGCGTTATTATTAAATTTTAGGTTAAAATTGACTTTTTGTCGCCCCTATTTTATTCTATTGGGATTTAATTCTCTTATTTTTTTGAATATGTAATTTTTTTTTGTGTGGAGAAATATGTGATGTTTTCACTATTTTAAATTTACTTGTAAAAAAATAAAACCAGTGAAAATAATTAGAGAAAAAAATATCTCTCTAATTCTGTAGCAGTTAGGTACTGACAAATTTTATATCTCTCTCAATTTTATTAATTATTTAATTAAATATTTGGATAATAGCCTCCAAATTTGATGTAATTTTGACATAAGTTTTTTTTTTCTTTCTTTTTTTCTGTTTAGATTATTTCATATACAGAAGAAATGTATCACAAAGTTCATAATGGTGCTATCGCTAACCATTCAAGGGGGGAAGCTTCAAACAATGCAAAACAAGAAAAAAGAAAGGAAAAAGTAGAAGAAGATGGTGAGAAAAAAGAGCTAACTATTGAGGAACTAGAGGCAAAGATATATAAAGATGAAATGCTGCTAAGAAAGATAAAGGAAGAAAGAAGTAAAAGAGACAATACTACATCATTGGAACAAAGAAAAAGAAAGACAATGGCTCGTGCACAAGAGCGCATATTAAGGTAGATACCTTTTTTTTAATTTTAACTAGGATATATAAAAATTAATAATCATTTTACAACTGCTTTAAATGAGATTTGAATTCTGTCTCATGAGACAAGTGCTTAAAATCACAAGTTAACTCATGGAATCATAGACTTCCATAAATTTAGGTATCATTATTCATTTTTGATTTACTTAGTTATAAACTTGAATTTTAGTTTACTTGAAAATGAATTGAGTTTACTCTTCCTAGCGAATCGTGAACTAAGGTAAACTCGCATGAAATTTTAATAGATATTTTTTCATCTCAGTTTAATGTATTTTTTGCCATATAATTAGGGTGAAATTTTGAACTTGTAATAAATTTAGTGTATTATGTAAGTATATTTAATACGAGGTAAATTCGTATGAGTTTATAAGTTAAGTTTACGAGTTGATTTTACATAGATAAAAAGATTTTGCTTAAACTCAATTCTTAGCTGACACCTAGTGTGAACAGGTACATGTTAATGATGATGGAAGTTTGTGATGCTCGTGGCTTCATCTATGGAGTAATACCCCACGAGGGAAAACCAATGAGTGGTTCATCAGAAAATTTACGAGGCTGGTGGAAAGATATAGTTAAATTCGACAAAAACGGTCCAGCAGCAATTGCTAAATATGAAGCGGAAAATGGAATTAAAACAACAAATTATGAAAAGTTGAATGGTGAACCAATTACACTTCACTCGCTGAATGAACTATCCGACACCATATTAGGTTCACTTCTCTCATCATTAGTGCCGCATTGTCACCCACCACAACGGAGTTTTCCATTGGAAAAAGGCATTCCTCCACCATGGTGGCCAACAGGGAAAGAATCATGGAGGAAGGAGATGAGATTTAGTGAAGCACCTGGCCTACCCCCTTATAGAAAGCCGCATGATTTGAAAAAGGTTTGGAAGGTTTATGTTTTGGCAGCGGTTATTAAACATATGTCTCCTAATGTTCATAATATTAGGAACATAGTCAGACAATCAAGGAGTTTACAAGATAAACTCACCATGAAGGAAACATCTATTTGGGGTGCAATTATTGATCATGAAGAAACAATTGCAAGAAAAATACATCCTGAATTTTTCTCAAGTTTTGATTCTCGTGTTGAAGGAAGTAATTATTTGCTTGTTGAGGCAAATGATGTTGATGTTGTGGAAGGTGGTGAGCACAATCTAGCAGAACGAAAACTATCATCATCATCTTCACCATCATCATCGTCCTTATCGTCATATGAGGGTACTAACAAGAGAAAACGTAAACCTGGCAAGAGAATTGGTACTCATCATAACTCTTTTCTTAACACTCATCAACATGCTACACCTCTTGACCAACATGAATTCCAGCAAGAGAGGAATGTGAGAAACAATCATCATGTTACTAGTACACATATTGGAAGCAGCAGTAACATCAACAACAAAAACCTATTCCAAATGGTTGGAGTTGAAGTGTCAACTACTCATCAAAATGTTGCACCTCTTGCCCAACGTGCGCAAGCTGCGGTACCTGTTGCAGATCAGATCACTCATCATACAGGTAATCATTATAGGTTTGCAAACTTATTTTCTTCTACTTTATTAGTCAAACACTTTTTTTTTTTTTGCCATTTAATATATGACTTGAATCTTTGACTTATTTTCAGTCTAGTAAATGATATGTTAGCTTATAGGTTTGCGAAGTTGGTTGTTTCAAACTTAAAAAGGTATTTTTGTTTCACTAGCAAAATGTTAGCTTATAGGTCTCAGTTTTGGACATCATTCTTAAAATTTATTAGTGTGACTTAACTCGTCATCTTAAAATAATGCTAGCTTCATATAAGTTATATATCTTACAATTTATAATAAGATTTGCTTCATGGTTTAGAAAATAAGTCTTATAATTCACAATTTGATTATGGTCAGGGGCAAATCCCTTCACATCAATGGGGTAGCATCTACCCCAAAAGAAAAATAAATCTGGCTATAGTTTTGAATATAGCTATTTTATTATATTACTTGACTACTCCAAACAATTTAGTTTAGTGTCAATTATAAATAAATTTGATTTGTTAAAAGTTCATAGAGTTCAACTTTTATACATAATTATTGTTAGATTTTATTTTCTTCGTTGTAGTTTCATTAAATATAACTAAAAATTAATGTAAATTTATTTTACTTATTAATTAGGTTTAATATATTAACTTTTAAAATATATTTTATTTTTTCTATGTATTTGACCTCCTTGTAAAAATTATGTTAGCTTTGCCGCCGCTGATTATGGATTCCATAACAATGCAGGCAATTACTCAGGAAGAGGAGAAGTGGATTCTGATTTGATGGACATATATAATTCAGGCATTCAGCTGAATAAAAACACCAATGTCATGAGTATGATGATTCCAACTCCTGGTGTTAATCATAACGTGCACCATCAAATCTACCATGCAAGTGCTCAACCAGAGAAGAACAACATGAGTACTATGATTCCAAATCACGGTGTCAATCAAAGCATGCATCGTCAAATCTACACTGGAAGTGTTCAACAGAACAAGAACACCATCATGAGTACTATGGTTCCAACTCCTGGTGTTAATCAAAACTTGCATCCTCAAGTCTACACTTCAAGTGTTCATCAACAACAGAAGAGCAACACCATGATGAATACCTCAATGATGAGTAATTCAATGCCAGTTATGAACATGGTTGCAACTCCCGTATTTAACCAAAACATGCAGCATCAAATGGATCAAAATTTCTATGCGCAACAAGGGGGTGCAGATAGCTATTATAACTACAAAGTGCGTAATGCTGAAGTAGCTAATGTTCCAATGCAAGCAAATGTCTCAACAACAAGCTTTGATCCAACTTTTGAGCATTTGAAGGCATTCAATTCTCAATTTCATGTTGATGCTTACAACAACTCTTTGGCATCATCAAGTTATGATTGGAATCAATAATTAAGGTAAAATCATGAATTACTTTTTAAAAAGTTTCACCACTTTTTCACAAATAGCCCCCTCTTCTGGTTAAAGAGAGTGAAACTAATAATTGGTAATTTGTGATTTTACTTGTAGGTCATTGGAAAAGGAAGCTTTGTATTTGTTATGTGTTCTTTTGTTGAGTTTGTGTTATTTTCTTTAATTAGTCTGCACAAGGGGTCGCTTTGAGATGCCTAGCTACATAGTATTTTTTTTTAAGGAAGCTACATAGTATTATTAAGCATATTTATGAACAATGAATTTGAGTGTGGCCATTATATGAAGGCAGGTGTGTTGTGTTTATGCTCATCATATGAAATGCAGACAATTATTTTAGGGTTTGTGTCTCTGCATATATTTTTTTTAACTGTCATGTTATTTATTTTTCCTTAGTCATTTACTTTTTAACCTATTTTACGGTTGAAAATAAAATCATTCTCTCCTATTTTACTATTCTTCAATCAATGAAGAAGGGATATTATAAATAAAAAATAATAAATAAGGGAATGGAAGCTAAACATAACATTATAAAGAAGGGTTTGTGTTTGTTTCTGCCTTCCTTCTTGCCGTGCGAGGATATTCTCTCCTATTTTGCTATTCAATCAATTGTAATTACAAGTAACGGTTGGTATTAATGGTGCACATGCTTTTTTCTTGTCTTCCTTGTTTCATTACTTTTCGTATTGCATCACACATATATTATTGAAGGATTGATAGTGGTTCTTAATACTATTAGTTACTGTTGCTTTTGATGCCACGGGTTCAGCCATTATGGTGATAGAGGTTTTTGGAATTTTTGGGAATGAATTAGGTGTTGTTAGTGGAATATTGGAATTAAGTCTAATCTTGCCAAGGTAAATCAGTCTTATAGGGTGGAATTGCCAGGTTTAGGTAGCTCGAGCGCAATTCCTGACCTAAAATACCTAGCTCGACACTTCAATCCGGACCTCCTCTTCTTAAGTGAGATATTAGTCCACCGAAATAAAATTGAAGATTTACGTTACTTGCTTGGTTTTGATGCTTGCATTTATGCAGACCACACCGGCATAGGAGAGGGTCTTACTTTATTTTGGCGCAATTCTTTAAATTGTCAGTTTTTTGATTTTTCTAATAATCATATCACTGTTGAGATTATTGATTCTATTCTTCGTACTTGAAGACTTACAAGGAAGTGGTTTCTCTCCTATTATTGTTGTTATTAACCAGTCGATTTATGCTTTTGACAATGAGAAACTCACGACTCCCTTTACCAAAGCCAAGTTTCGTGCTGTTAAGTTTTCCATGCACCCGAAAAAATGTCCAGGTCCTGACGATTTCAATCTAGGTTTTCACCAACATTTTTGGAATTTGTGTAGTGATGATATTTTTAAAGAATGTTGTGCTTGGCTAGTTACGAGACAATGTCCCCTTGATTTTAATATGAAGAATATTGCTCTCATTCCCAAAGGTACCACGCAAATTAACATGAAGGATTAGCGCCCCATAACTTTATGTAATGTTCTTTATAATCTTATTTCTAAGGGGTTAGCGAATAGGCTGAAAGGAGTCTTGTCTCGGGTAATTTCTGACAATCAATCTGCTTTCGTTTCGGCTAGGTCAATTATGGATAATGCTATGGTTAAAATCGAGCTTATTAATTTCATGAAAACTAAGACGAGGGGCGAGGACATATATGTTGCTCTGAAACTATATATTATTAAGGCTTATGATTGTATGGATTGGGATTACTTGTGATCCGTTATGGTTAAAATGGGGTTCAATGCTCTTTGGATTCATTGGATGAGTATGTGTGTAGAGTCAGTGGATTATTCAGTTCTTGTCAATAGTGAAAAGGTTGGCCATATCATCTCGGGGTGCGGCATTCGACAAGGGGATCCTCTTTCCCCATATTTGTTTATTATTTGTGCCGAAGGTCTATCTTCGCTTATTAGAGATGCCGAGACGAGAGGTGTTATTACCGGTAACAAAATTTGTCGTAGGGCGCCCCCCGTCTCTCATCTTTTGTTCGCGGATGATTGTTTTCTTTTCTTCAAAGATGGCGAGGGACAAGCAAATGTCATTAAGAATATCCTCTTCTTATATGAATCAGCGTCTGGTCAAGCCATCAGTTTTCCTAAGTTCGAGATTTACTGTAGTCGTAATGTTACTGATCCCCTTAAGCATACAATCACTAATATCTGTAGTCGTAATGTTCCCGATCCCCTTAAGCATACAATCATTAATATTCTTGGGGTTCAGGCAATTTTAGGAACAAGCAAGTACTTGGGTTTACCTTCTATGGTAGGTAGAGACCGCAATTCAACGTTTTCCTATATCAAAGATCGTGTTTGGCAGAGAATAAATTCTTGGAGTGGTAAGTGTCTATCTAAGGGAGGGCGTGAGGTTATGATAAAATCCGTCTTGCAGGCTATTCTGTCATATATAATGAGTATCTTTCAGCTACCGGCTACGTTGATTAACTCCATAGAGAAGATGATGAATTATTTCTGGTGGGGTCATGGTAGAACTACATAACGAGGTATTCACTAGATGAGTTTGGAGAAGCTTTCAACGCCTAAGATTCATGGGGGAATGGGGTTCAAGGACCTCACCTCCATTAATTTGGCAATGCTAGGTAAGTACGGGTGGAAGTTTTTCACGGAACCTGACTCCCTTATCGATCGTATTTTTAAAGCTCGCTACTTTCCCTCAGGCACCTACCTCACGGCCCAACTTCGCCATAACCCCAGTTATGTTTGGCGTAGCATTCTGCGCGCTAGATTCTTTTTTGTTGTGGTGCTTGAAGGAGGATTTGTCCAGGTGCGTCTATTTCGATTTTGAATGAACCGTGGTTATCTAATGGGGAGTGCATTGATGGTGATATTACAGATGCTCATTTTTTTTAGAATGTTACCATCAATAATTTGATGAATTTATATGGTAAGAGTTGGAATGAACAGGTAGTTCGTTAGGTGTTTAATGTTGATATAGCAGACACGATTCTTCATACGCCACTTGCTGCCCAGGTACAAGAGGATATGTTTATTTGGAAAGCGGAACGACATGGTCGTCATTATATATTTAGTGCTTACAAGTTATGTGTGAACAAACTTATTGATTCTTCTCATCTTTAGCGTCTGGGTTATTGGTCCGGGATTTGGAAGCTCAAGGTACCCCGTAAGGTTAAGAATTTAGTGTGGCATATGTGTCGGGGCTTCTTACCGACCCGTGTTTTCCTCCTTGATAAAGGAGTACAATGTCCAACCATTTGTGTTGGTTGTCCCTCGAATTATGAGGACCTTGCTCAGGTATTTTTTGACTGTCCTTTTGCTTTCCAGGTTTGGAATAGGACAAGCCTCTAGGGACCTATCCAACACGCCATGTCATCTACTACTTCGGCCACTGATGCCACATTTTTGTTGCCGGAAACTTTGTCTATTGAACTTAACCAACAGTTGGCATTCACACTCTGGAGCCTTTGGAAGCACCGTAATCTTAGAGTTTGAGATGTTGTTACAGAAGCAAGTGCTACGGTTGTTGAACGTGCTAGGAATCTGTTTGTTGATTGGCAACTGGATAATGTTCGCGCTGCAATTGTTCCATCTCCTCAACATCAAGTGCAACAACCTATTGATGAGGGGATTTCGGCCGCAATTTTGTATCCATGTGGTAGTTTGGCATCTGCAATATCCTCTGGCTGGCAGCACCTCTGTCTGGTAGGTATAAGTGTAACATTGATGTCGCTTTCTTTTCTCACGTCAACCGTATCATCATTGGTATTTGTTTTCGAAACTCTGAAGGTACGTTTGTTCTGGCCGAGGTTGCTAGTTACCCATGTCTTTATTCAATTGATGCTGGTTAAGCTTTGGAATTGCACTCTGCTCTGCAGGACAAATTACCTTTTGATGAGAAATTGATGAAAATAGGCTACTAACTAGCATATGTCTTCAATCTTTGCTTCAAAATAAGTGAAACCACTCTTCATCTCTTCTTCTATAGCCCTCTAGCTATTAAGCTTTGATTACTTTGGAACTATGGAGGATGTTTGGAATTTATGTGAGGTCTTAGTCTCCTTAATGAAAAATTGTCATTATTGCAGCTTTGGTTAACCTTATTAACACTATTTGGTTTGTGAGAAATGAAGCTAGATTTAATAACAAAGTAATCACTTGTAGGTCAGTTATTTCCTCTATAATTACTAATACATCTGTTACTGGTAATCACACACATAAAGCTTCCAATAACTCTATTACAAACTTCTCAACTCTCAAAAGTTTCAAGGTTGACATTCACCATTCTAATGCTCCTTCCATTATAGAAGTCTTGTGGTCTCCTTCACTACCTGACTGGACAAAATGTAACACAAATGGAGCATCTGTTGGTATCCCTGGTCCCTCCTTTTGTGGGGGTATTTTTAGAGATAACGAAGGTAACTGTTTAGGGGTGTTTTTTCGAACCCTTACGATTTCTCAATTCTTATCTGGCATAACTATGTGGGGCTATGAGAGCCATTGAAGTGGCTGCTCATTATCACTGGTTTAATCTTTGGTTAGAGACAAATTCTATGTTAGTTTTGCAGGCTTTTAAAAATTCAAACCTTGTTCCATGGCAAATTAGAAATAGATGGGACAATGTTCATATTCTTCTTTCTATAATGCATTGTATAGTCACTCATATATTTAGAGAAGGAAACCAAGTGGTTGATTCCCTTGCAAACTTTGGTTTCTCAATATCCATGATTTTTGGACTAACAATATACCTTTGTTTGCTAGAGAATATTTTGTTAAGAACAAGATTGGTTTACCTAATTATAAGTTTTCTGCTTCTTGAGGGAGTTTTGCTTTGGTCCCCTCCCTCTATTTTGTACCTTCTCTCTTATGATATATTTTTTTTATGGCTGTTAGCTCCTTTGCTACAACCTTTTTGCTTAAAACAAAATCAGGGAAAAAAACTTATTTCCTCTTTATTTTAATAAATAAAAGCCATTTCCTTTTGATTTTCATAAATAATTTTTTTTTCCTTTTGACTTAAAATTTATTAAATGATCATATGGTATATCCTGCTAGTTACCACCTAGTTAATTTCAATTTTAAATCAAGAACATTAAATCTTTTAAAAAAAAATAGGCAAGGAGGAAAATTTTAGTGATTAAAATTACACTAAGATCATTTACAACCAAGTTCGAAGAGATTTAAACTCTATATCTTGAAATTATAAAATTAAATTGTTATATTGAACTAGCTTCTCAGATGTAAAAAATAAAAAATAAAAAAAAAGAGTGGTGAAGACACATTCATATAAGTGTAATATGAACCATCAATCTTAACAATTTCTTTATCAACACAATCTAGCACTGAAATTATTCATAACTGATTCCTTTTATTTTATTTTCTGCATATTTTAGTTACACAAATATTAAAATTATTCTCTGAAGTTTTATAATTGTATAAACTGAAATGAAAAAAACTGTTTTGACCACATTTTTTTTTAATGTTTTTTTAATTTTTGGTCAACTGAGCTATGCTCACATAATTTTTATATATTATAATTTTGGTCAACAGAGATATGCTCACATAATTTTTTTATATTAAAAATTTTTGTTTTTATTTTTTATTTACACAATTATTAAATTTTCTCTGTAATTTTATATTGTATAAACCGAAATGGAAAAAAAATACTTTGACCACATAATTTTTCTCCCTACCATCCGGTTAAAAAAGAGTGGAAATTTTGTAGGGTGCGTGGAGGTGGAGACAGAGATTATTTGCATGGGAGGAAGAGTTGGTGGAGGAGTGTGTGGAGCGGTTGGCTAACTTTGTTTTGCAGGTAGACATGTCTGATAGGTGGGTGTGGAAACTCTACTCGTCACAATTATATACGGTGCATTCAGCTTACTCTTACTTAACAGCGGTGGATACTAACATCACTGCAGAGTTTGATCAATTTTTATGGCTTAAAGCGGTTCCTTTAAAAGTTAACATTTTTGTTTGGCGTCTCTTTCTGAATAGATTTGCTACAAAGGACAATCTTCGCAAGAGGAATGTCCTTGAGGCTACCAATGTTTCTTGTGGAGCCTTATGTGGTAAGGAGGAGGAAAGGGATCATTTGTTTTTCCAATGTGATTATTATGGTCGGTTATGGCTTTTGCTATCGGATTGGCTTGGTTTTGTTACGGTTTTTAATGGCAATTTATATACAAATGCTAATCAGTTTTGCGCTCTTGGAGGCTTCTCAAAGAATTCTATGAAAGCATTTACTATTATTTGGATTTCGGTCTTATTTACTATATGGAAAGATCGCAATAGGAGGATTTTCCAAAACCAAATTGTTCATTTGGAAGTTATACTTGAAAGGGTCAAACTTCAAACGTTTTGGTGGTTGAAAGCTAACTACATCATGAAAGGATTTCTAAGAATAATATTACAGATTTGTTGAACGAAGCTGCATTTAATTGTATATACAGATATCCTTTAAAAAAAATATATGTATACAGATATGACAAACGTTAATATATCATGCAAATGTAGAAGGGTGAGTACCACCGATATTAATAATATTTGTTTTCTTCCCTAGCCTTTTTAAAAATATTTATCAAAAATGGTTTAGGGATAATAATATTATAAAAAAATAAAGACCAATTAATTATTATAAAAAATTCAAAAATATAATTAATTTTTTTAGTATAATATAATTAATTAATTAATTAATTGGAATCATGCTTATCATCTTACACGTGAAGGTTATCTCAAAAGAAAAAGAAAAAAACTCACATGAGTACTTCGCATATCTTAATTTCTGTCACTCTTTCTCACTTCAACCATCTTATTGTTGTGTTGTTGTATCCTTCAATTGCTTTGTGGTACAATTCTTTACCAATTGCTTTTCAATAATACTTTTTCATCTTTGTTTTTTTGTTTTTTTTCTTGTTTTTGATAAACTAGGAGAGTAAAAACGACATCAAGAGACCTCATCGACATCCCAACTAGGTTGACACCTCGAGAGGCGTCCATCCTATGCCACTACACCCAAGAAAATTTGATTAAAAAGAGGGGGAAAAATAATTACAAAATGAGGGGGGACTAGGCCAATACCCTAAAAAAACAAAAAACAAAACAGAAAAGAAAAGAAAACAGCATAGAACAACAGACTTCAACGAAAAACAAATCACGGAAGCCTGTAATTAGGGAGACCACATCTATCACGAAAGAAATCTAGACTCAAATCAGTTGGGACATTGTCCATCCAGACCTCCCCAACTCTGTAGTGCCCCAAAGAAGCCAATTTATCCGCACAACAGTTTCCTTCACGAAAAAATGTGAGAAGAGATAACCTGAACACCCAACCGGCAAGCATTATGCCATCTGTTACGAAGCATAATAGGAATCAACATAGAATTTGAAAAAATCAGCAAAGCACTAGTGGAGTCGCTCTCTAACTAAATGTTTCTCCACCCTTTACGAGCAGCAAACTCAATAGCAATAATAAAACCAAGCACCTCCGCGTAAAAAACAGTTTGAATACCAATATTACAACAAAACGCACCGCAGAAGGTACCAAGATGATCACGGAACAGCCCCACAAGTGGCATGTCCACCAAGCACCGAACCATCCGTATTCACTTTTAACCAAGGAGAAGAAGGCGCCTTCCACAAGACCAAAATGATTTCCTTGATTTTACGGCAATGAGGGGATACCGCAAAAGAATCAAGAAAGGGGCAATCCGAAGACAAGCACTTTCCTTTAGAAGCATCTCCAAACATTGCAATAGAAGAATGAATACGGACCTTTGCTGAGTCCAATGAAGGCGTCACCAAAGAAAAATGAATGGAGTTGCGAA
This sequence comes from Medicago truncatula, assembly GCF_003473485.1. Classification (NCBI taxonomy): domain Eukaryota; kingdom Viridiplantae; phylum Streptophyta; class Magnoliopsida; order Fabales; family Fabaceae; genus Medicago; species Medicago truncatula. The sequence goes on from NC_053047.1 coordinate 25,839,258, forward strand.
CCCACCACATAGTATTAATTGTATGCAAGACTGCTGCTAACTAGATGTCTGCCACTTGTGAAGAGCATCTTGCTGGCCGACAAGCCATGAGAGAGTCTACGGAAGATGTCCACAACACAATTAAGCTTATTCCCAATCCAATTCCAAAGGCGAACAACAAAGGGGTAGCGAACAAAAAGATGTTCAGAAGATTCATATGTTGTCAAGCATAAATTGCAAACTGATACCACAATACAACCACGTCGTTTAAGATTTTCATTTGTGGGCATTTTACCGTGACGAAGCCTCCAATAAATAAAAGAAACAGAAGGCGGTATGGCAGCGTTCCAAATTGAATCTGCCCAAGGCAGCAAGGTTTCCCACTAGCACATACAAGAATGGGAATTCTTCAAAGAAAGAGTGCAATCTGAGGTATGTATCCAGACCAATACATCTAGCACCTGAATTTGAGGTAAAATAATACGATCAGCTTGGCTTTTAATGTCACCAATAGCACCCATACTCGTAGGTAATAACAAGGCTCCGTTAACAATAGCCTCAGAAAGCCTTCCTTGAAGATGTCCGTGGAACTCTACCTCCAAACTCAACAAATCCACCAAAGGTTCACCTAACCAATTGTCAGTCCAAAAATTTATTTGATCTCCGGTGCCTACTATCCACAAAGAATTCAACAAGACAGTGCCTACATGAGCTTTAATTCCCGACCAAACTGAGGATTTAAAATAGCGCTTGCTAGGTGACCATGTGAGAAATAACGCATCTTAAATAAATTCGACCATTGAGTATCTTTTGCAATTAAATCCCAAGACAATTTAAGAATCAAAGCTTCGTTAATCAACCGCGTAGGCTTGATATCAAACCCACCTTCAGCTCACGGTCGACACATCACTTTCCAAGCTACCGTGCAAACTTTCCTCGTAAGAAAGTCGCCACTCCAAATGAAATTTTTAATCCATGAATCAAGAAGACGGAGCAGCCTTCTAGGCCAAAGATAAACGTGGAAAGAGTACACAAGCATCCCATGGATTATTGATTTAACAAGCTGCACCCTATCCATAATTGACAGAATTCTACCTTTCCAAGTGGCTAATTTATTTTTAATTTTATCTGCAATCATACGAAAGTGAATTACCTTGGGCTTTCCTTGAAAAATGGTACAACCAAAATACTGAAAAGGCACCGTTCCCACCAGGAAACCCAACAAGTTAGCAATCATATTTGTCCGAGTTATAGACATAGCTCCTGTGAAGAAACGGCTCTTTGTGTTATTTATAACCTGACCCGAAACCTTTGAATATTTCAGAAAAATGAGGAGAAGCTCCCTAATATTACTCTTCAACCCGGTGCAAAAAATCATGATATCATCCGCGTACAACATATGAGTCGGAATGGAAGACCCCCGACAGTAAGAAATAGGCTGTAACCGCCCCCTATGTGCAGAAGTTGATAATGCCCTATTGAGAACCTCCTCAGCAATGCAAAATAAAAGTGGGGAAAGTGGGTCGCCTTGACGCACCCCACGGGAGCGAGAGAAAAAACCGACCGCCTTGCCATTAACCAAAATAGATAGACGAGCAGATTGTAAAATAGCAAGGATACAATTGATAAAAGTAGTGGAGAAACCGAAATTGTGCAGCACCATAATCAAAAAATTCCAATCTAAAGTGTCAAAAGCCTTGGATATGTCAACCTTAAGAGCAATATTCCCACCATACTGCCGTTTGTCAAGAGAATTGATCGCTTCAATAGCAATAATTACGCACTCAGAAATGTTACGGTCACAAACAAATCCCCGTTGCTCAACATAAATAATCCGGGAGGTTATACAAGCTAGCCTATCCGCGACAATTTTAGTAATAATTTTAAATTGAAAGTTTGCAGCAGCGATAGGACGGTAGTCTCCCATAGACTAGGAATTAACACAATCATATTTGAATTAATATTAGGAGGAACCACACCATGAAGGAAAAATTCGTGAATGGATTGCACCACATCATTGCTCACAATGTCCCAAAAAGTTTGGTAAAAATGTCCACCAAACCCTTCCGGACCCGGTTCCCCATCAACATTAAGAGTAAACACAACCTCCTTAATCTCATCGTACAAAGGCAAACGCAGCAGCATTTGATTATCCACCTCTGTTACTAACGCAGGAATTGTTTCATCAACCAACATATTCTATGCACAGTTATTATCCACGCTAAAAATAGCTTGAAAATAAGAAAGAATATGCATCTCTATTACCATGGAATCAGTAATAACATTTTCACCATCCTGCAAGAAAGAAATTGATTTGGTTGCTATCCAAATTTTAAAGCTTTTGTTAAAAGAAGTTGCGCTTCTAAATCCTGCAAATAAAGATGGTCAGAAAACCCCTTAGAGTCAATTAGGAGCTGATTACGGTTCACTTCCTCAACAGCAAGACGCACTTTCCTATCAACATCACCAAAAATAGTGCGATTCCAAACCTTGAAAGAATTTTTAAAACGAGTGGCGTCTTGAACAGTTGAGAAAATAAGAGACAGTAGTAACGGATTATGATCGGATTGATGATGAACTAAAGCCGAGCAAGTACAGCCACGCCAAAAATTTAACCATTCTTCATTACACACTGCCCTATCAAGGCGACGAGCAACATTTTCAATGCCAAATCTACCATTAGTCCAAGTGAAAAAAGACCCCAAAGTAGGAAGATGGTTTAATACATTTGCATTTGTCCAAGTTAAAAAATCTTCACATGATAAAGGAGGTGGAGGGCGCCTGCCCCTTTTTTCATGAGCACCTAATATAGTATTAAAATCTCCCATAAATAACCATGGACCTTGGAAACATCCTTGAAGGTGAGTAAGATTAGCCCAAAGTTGTCGACGTTTCACATAATAAGTATTAGCATAAATTGCAGCAATATAAACAGTTGATTGGAAATAAGAAACCTCCAAAGCTATGTGTAACGCCCACTTTCGTTTAATAGTTATTTAATCGAGTTTAGGCAATTATATTATAATTATATAATATATGCATGATTTTGATATGTTTTGATGATATGATTGATGACGTGATAAGTTATGAGTTTTGGAGGATTTGATTATGATATGAGATTTATTTTATTGATAAATAGAATAAAGATTTGAAAATAATATAAAATATTTAGTTGAGGGCTGTTTTGATATTTTAGATAGTTTTGGGGGAGAAATTGAGATAAGATAAGTAATTAGGAAGAGATATAAATAGAGAAGACCTAATTGTTAGAAAAACTGATTGTACGTGAAAACTTTTGGAAAAGGGAGAAAAAGCTTAGAGAGGAGCAAGAGACCAAGAGGGCTGCGATTTTCTTCATAACCAGGTAAGGGTGGGACTAATAACTCAGTAGCATTAACCTCTGTAATTCTGATGATTAGTTGACATAGTTAGGATTGATTTAGAGAAGTTTTGGAATTAGGTCAAAACCCTAAAAATTGAGAATAAACGGTAAAACTTGTTTAGATTGATGTAAGAATTGTCCTGTAACCTTAGAATATGTTTAGGATGAATTCTGGAATCAAAACCAAGCTTAGAACCATGTGAAACGTCGGATTTTTGTGATTTTAGGAAGCCTGGCCGTAGCGACATTCATCGCTCGCCACGGCGAGCTATGATCCTTGCCTCGCGAGTGATGAAGATTCATCGCTCGCCACGCGAGCCTTTCCCCTTCGCCTCGCGAGTTGTCTGGTGCAACTCGCCATGGCGAGCAACCTTCCTCGCCTCGCGAGCTTAGGCAGAGAGCATGTCATATTTCGTGTTTCGACCTTTTTAGTTGGATCTTGAGTGCCTTTAAATGCCTAAACATACCTAGAGACGATTAGGAATGATTTTAGGACAGGATTGAACCCAGAACAACATCAGTTTGGGAGATTAGTGTTACTCGCCATGGCGAGTAAGTACTCTCGCCTCACGAGTACAACCAGAATGTAGTTGCTTGAGTGTTTGTGCGATCTGTGTCGCATGTGTTGATCAAGAGTGAACCCCTAATTGGTATTGAGACCTAGTGATGATGTTTACTGCAGCCTGTAGAGTTGTTTAAGACTATATTGATATTAATTGAGTATGAACTAATGTATTGTATATTCATGCAAGATATGAAGGTTTGATAATAATGCAATTTATGTGCTAATGATATAATGATATCATCTTGCTGTGTGACTTGTTTATGCTGCTTCTGTTATTTAACTAAGTGCATATGTATATGATAAGGTTTAGCTCCAAATTATTGGATGCATGTTGATTACGATGATTACGTGTTTTGTTCATAAGTGTCCATGCATAGCATATCATTGAGCTTAGTCCTCACCACGAATATTAGGAGCTTTGTCCTCCGCACGTTTTATAGGAGCTTTGTCCTCCGCACGATTAAAGTATATTAATACTTATGATGACGATTGGTACCACATGCATATAAGGAGTCTAAGAGCATTGTCACATTGTCATGATTAAGATGCCTTGTTGATAATGATTGAATATGTGATTACGTGATAAGTGTTATTTGATATGTTATGATATTCCTAATTATTGGACAAACGATTACGTGATAACTGTTTAGCAATTATGCAAAGTTAATAATGGAATGATTATGTTGTTAATTTATGATTCTCAATTACATTGATTAATGTTATTGTATTATGAAATCTCACCCCTTCTGCTTGAAAATGTTGCCCTTCGTATGGGTAACTTGCAGGTGATCGTGCTTAGTGTGCAGTTGCCGTCGTGAGTGGCCTTGCCTTCACTGTGTCGTCTAGGTCGCTCTGATACGTAACGGGATGGGGTTATATGCTATAACATGCTTCATTCTCTTACGTGGATAATATGTTATTTTTATTATGTTATGGATTATGAACTATTTTTGATGGGGCCTACGTGCCAAACTGATTTATGATTTTTGAACTAAATATTCCGCTGCTATGTTAAAGATATTGTGAAGGTTAAATTATTATTTAACTGTTTATGGATTACGTTTCTATGTGATATCCCGTTTATGGTTTTTACTCTGATAATTGTTTATGAAATTTGTATATTGGGAAAACGGGGTGTTACAATTGGTATCAGAGCAGGTCGGTCCGTCCGGTCAATTAGAGAGTCGTGTCGAGTCTTAGTAATATTATATTACTATCTTATACTGTTGTTGCTACTTTTGTAGAATATCAGAATGGCTGGAAGAAACGATGCTGCGTTAGCTGTTGCTCTACAAGCTATTGCCCAAGCTGTGGGACAACAACCTAACGTGAATGCTGGTGCGAATGCTGAAGCTAGGATGTTGGAGACGTTCATGAAGAAGAACCCTCCGACTTTCAAAGGACGTTATGACCCTGATGGAGCCCAGACGTGGCTTAAGGAGATTGAGAGGATTTTCCGTGTTATGCAGTGCACGGAGGATCAGAAAGTTCGGTTTGGTACTAATCAGCTGGCCGAGGAAGCTGACGATTGGTGGGTTGCTCTTCTGCCTACCCTTGGGCAGGAGGGAGCTGTTGTGACTTGGGCTGTTTTCAGGAGAGAGTTCCTGAGAAGATACTTTCCGGAAGATGTTCGCGGGAAGAAGGAGATCGAATTCCTTGAGCTGAAGCAAGGAAATATGTCCGTGACAGAGTATGCTGCCAAGTTCGTGGAGCTGTCGAAGTTCTACCCGCACTATACTGCTGAGAATTCTGAGTTCTCGAGATGTATCAAGTTCGAGAACGGTTTGAGGCCCGACATCAAGAGGGCGCTTGGGTACCAACAGCTGAGAGTTTTTCAGGACTTGGTTCATAGCTGCAGGTCTATGAAGAGGATACGAAGGCTTACTACAAGGTAGTGAATGAGAGGAAGGGTAAGGGACAGCAGAGTCGTCCTAAGCCGTACAGTGCCCCCGCTGACAAGGGTAAACAGAAGATGGTCGATGTTAGGCGGCCTAAGAAGAAGGATGCTGCAGAGATTGTGTGCTTCAATTGTGGTGAGAAAGGCCACAAGAGCAACGCCTGTTCTGAGGAAATCAAGAAGTGTGTCCGGTGTGGTAAGAAGGGTCATGTCGTAGCTGATTGCAATCGTGCAGACATTGTGTGCTTTAATTGTAATGGAGAAGGTCACATTAGTTCTCAGTGTACTCAGCCTAAGAGGGCGCCGACTACTGGTAGAGTCTTTGCTTTGACTGGGACTCAGACAGAGAATGAGGATCGTTTGATCAGAGGTACTTGCTATATTAATAATACTCCTTTAGTTGCTATTATTGATACTGGTGCTACGCATTGCTTTATTGCTTTCGATTGTGTTTCTGCTTTGGGTCTTGAGTTGTCTGATATGAACGGAGAGATGGTTGTCGAAACTCCAGCTAAGGGTTCGGTGCTTACTTCTCTCGTATGTTTGAAATGTCCTTTGTCTATGTTTAGTCGTGATTTTGAAATGGATTTAGTTTGCCTACCTTTGAGTGGTATGGATGTGATTCTGGGTATGAACTGGTTAGAGTACAATCACGTTCTTATTAATTGTTTTAGCAAGTCAGTACATTTCTCTTCCGTCGAAGAGGAAAGTGGTGCAGAGTTTTTATCTACTAAGCAGCTGAAGCAACTGGAACGCGATGGTATCTTGATGTTTTCATTGATGGCTTCTTTATCTGTTGAGAATCAAGCAGTGATTGATAGGCTACCGGTGGTGTGTGAATTTCCTGAAGTTTTTCCAGATGAGATTCCTGATGTGCCTCCAGAGAGAGAAGTCGAGTTTTCTATTGATCTTGTTCCTGGAACGAAACCGGTCTCGATGGCACCTTATCGTATGTCTGCTTCAGAATTATCTGAGTTGAAGAAACAGTTGGAGGACTTGCTCGAAAGGAAGTTTGTTAGACCAAGTGTTTCACCTTGGGGAGCGCCGGTTTTGCTAGTAAAGAAGAAAGATGGTAGTATGCGGTTGTGTATTGATTATCGGCAGTTGAACAAGGTAACTATCAAGAATAGGTATCCACTTCCGAGAATTGATGGATCAGTTAGTGGGTGCGCGAGTTTTCAGCAAGATTGATTTGAGATCAGGTTATCACCAGATTAAAGTAAAGGATGAGGATATGCAGAAGACAGCTTTCAGAACGCGTTATGGTCACTATGAATACAAAGTTATGCCTTTCGGTGTGACCAATGCACCTGGAGTGTTTATGGGGTATATGAATCGCATCTTCCATGCATTTTTGGATCAGTTCGTGGTTGTGTTCATCGACGATATTTTGATTTACTCCAAGACTGAAGAAGAACATGCAGAACATCTGAAGATTGTCTTACAAGTGTTGAAAGAGAAGAAACTTTATGCTAAATTGTCTAAGTGTGAATTCTGGTTGAAAGAAGTGAGTTTTCTTGGTCATGTTATTTCCGGAGATGGTATTGCTGTGGATCCGTCAAAAGTCGAAGCTGTATCGCAATGGGATACTCCTAAGTCTGTTACTGAGATTAGAAGCTTTTTGGGTTTAGCCGGTTACTACAGAAGATTTATTGAAGGGTTTTCTAAGTTAGCTCTCCCGCTTACACAGTTGACTTGTAAAGGTAAGACTTTTGTGTCGGACGTTCATTGTGAGAGAAGTTTCGGTGAATTGAAGAAACGTTTGACGACTGCTCCAGTTTTGATTTTGCCGAAGCCCGAAGAACCTTTTGTGGTGTATTGTGATGCGTCCAAGTTGGGTTTAGGAGGTGTGCTTATGCAAGAAGGTAAAGTGATAGCTTATGCTTCAAGACAGTTGAGAGTTCATGAGAAGAATTATCCTACGCATGATCTCGAGTTGGCGGCAGTAGTCTTTGTGTTGAAGATATGGAGACATTATTTGTATGGTTCGAGGTTTGAGGTGTTTAGTGATCACAAGAGCTTGAAGTATTTGTTCGATCAGAAGGAATTGAATATGAGGCAGCGAAGATGGCTAGAGTTGCTAAAAGATTATGACTTTGGGTTGAATTACCATCCGGGTAAAGCTAATGTTGTTGCAGATGCCTTGAGTAGGAAGACATTGCATATGTCCGCCATGATGGTCAGAGAGTTTGAGTTACTTGAACAGTTCCGAGATATGAGTTTGGTTTGTGAATGGTCACCTCAGAGTGTGAAACTGGGTATGCTGAAGATTGATAGTGATTTTCTGAGAAGCATCAAAGAAGCACAGAAAGTTGATGTAAAGTTTGTGGATTTGTTGGTTGCTAGAGATCAGACTGAAGACAGTGATTTTAAGATCGATGATCAAGGTGTGTTGAGATTCCGAGGAAGGATTTGTATTCCAGACAATGAAGAGATTAAGAAGATGATTCTTGAAGAGAGTCATAGAAGTAGCTTGAGTATTCACCCGGGAGCTACGAAGATGTATCATGATTTGAAGAAGATTTTCTGGTGGTCTGGTTTGAAACGAGATGTGGCACAGTTTGTGTATTCCTGTTTAGTTTGTCAGAAGTCGAAAGTTGAGCATCAGAAACCCGCTGGGATGATGGTACCTTTAGACGTGCCAGAATGGAAATGGGATAGTATATCGATGGATTTTGTGACGAGTTTGCCGAATACTCCTAGAGGGAACGACGCAATTTGGGTTATTGTTGATAGATTGACGAAATCAGCTCATTTTCTGCCTATTAATATTAGTTTCCCTGTCGCACAGTTGGCAGAGATTTACGTCAAGGAGATTGTGAAGCTGCATGGTGTTCCTTCGAGCATTGTATCCAATGTTCCACAAATCGCGTGTCAACTCGGCGAGTTTACCGAGTTTATGTGTTTAGGTGCTAAAAACGTGTTAACTCGGAGGTAAACTCGATTTCTGGTAAAATCGGAAAGTTTGACGAGTTTGACCGAGTTAACACTCAGTAAACTCGTGTGAAATCGGGCGAGTTTACCGTTTTTACGAGTTTACTCCTGTATTTTTTTTTCTTCAAAAATGGCCCATTTTTTTTGGCCCATTTTTTTCAAGCCCAAATGAAAACATATTTACTTTCTAGCTTTACAACACGTTTCAACTTACTGAAGTGAAACATTTCATATCATTTTCTTTGAGTTTTCAAGAACAGGGGAGTGAATGAAACATTAGGTTTCCGAAGATGAAGATATAAATGAGAATGATGTTATGGAACTTTAGAAGATTGACCTTTCGAAGAAATTACCTAGTTTGTTTTTTGGATAGTTTTATTCTCAAGTTTATAAACTTGTGAAACTTTCTTTTTGGGATGGGTAGACTTTAGAGACTTATGAAACCTATGCTTTTGTGTGTTAATTTTTCTATTTTGATACTAAGTTAAGCATACCACTTTTTTATGGTAGTTTGGTTTACTTTGCATATATAAGTAAGTCTATATTTTTCACTATTGATCTTTTTACAGTATTATATTAGCTTACATATGTATGCATATAATAAATTGTATAAAATTTCAATTTTAGGTAAACTCGTACGAGTTTACGATTCGAGTTTACGAGTCGAGTTTACCTAGGTAAAACGAGTTGAGGTAAACTCTCGAGTTGCAAAACCTTGATTGTATCAGATAGAGATCCAAGATTTACTTCTAGATTTTGGAAAAGTCTGCAAGAGGCCTTGGGTTCGAAGTTGAGATTGAGTTCGGCGTATCATCCACAGACAGATGGTCAATCGGAGAGGACAATTCAGTCGCTAGAGGATTTGTTGAGAATTTGTGTTCTTGAGTAAGGAGGAACTTGGGATAGTCATCTTCCGTTGATCGAGTTCACTTATAATAATAGCTATCATTCTAGTATTGGAATGGCACCGTTCGAGGCTTTGTATGGTCGGAGATGCAGAACTCCGTTGTGTTGGTTTGAATCCGGTGAAAGAGTGGTCTTAGGACCAGAGATTGTTCAGCAAACCACTGAGAAAGTTCAGATGATCCGAGAGAAAATGAAGGCGTCGCAGAGTCGACAAAAGAGTTATCATGATAAGCGTAGAAAAGATCTTGAATTTAAGGAAGGAGACCACGTGTTTTTGAGAGTCACTCCTATGACTGGTGTAGGACGTGCTTTGAAGTCGAAGAAGTTGACCTCGAAGTTCATTGGTCCATATCAGATTTTGGAAAGAGTTGGGACGGTGGCTTACCGAGTGGGTTTACCGCCGCATCTTTCGAATTTGCACAATGTTTTCCATGTGTCGCAACTTCGGAAGTATGTTCCGGATCCATCTCATGTAATTCAGAGTGACGATGTGCAAGTTAGAGACAACCTTACGGTAGAAACTTTACCGTTAAGGATTGATGATCGTAAAGTGAAGACGTTGAGGGGCAAAGAGATACCTCTCGTGAGAGTCGTTTGGTCGGGAGCGACTGGTGAAAGCTTGACGTGGGAGCTTGAGAGTAAGATGCTGGAGTCGTATCCAGAGTTGTTTACTTGAGGTAAATTTTCGAGGACGAAAATCTTTTAAGTGGGGGAGAGTTGTAACGCCCACTTTCGTTTAATAGTTATTTAATCGAGTTTAGGCAATTATATTATAATTATATAATATATGCATGATTTTGATATGTTTTGATGATATGATTGATGACGTGATAAGTTATGAGTTTTGGAGGATTTGATTATGATATGAGATTTATTTTATTGATAAATAGAATAAAGATTTGAAAATAATATAAAATATTTAGTTGAGGGCTGTTTTGATATTTTAGATAGTTTTGGGGGAGAAATTGAGATAAGATAAGTAATTAGGAAGAGATATAAATAGAGAAGACCTAATTGTTATAAAAACTGATTGTACGTGAAAACTTTTGGAAAAGGGAGAAAAAGCTTAGAGAGGAGCAAGAGACCAAGAGGGCTGCGATTTTCATCATAACCAGGTAAGGGTGGGACTAATAACTCAGTAGCATTAACCTCTGTAATTCTGATGATTAGTTGACATAGTTAGGATTGATTTAGAGAAGTTTTGGAATTAGGTCAAAACCCTAAAAATTGAGAATAAACGGTAAAACTTGTTTAGATTGATGTAAGAATTGTCCTGTAACCTTAGAATATGTTTAGGATGAATTCTGGAATCAAAACCAAGCTTAGAACCATGTGAAACGTCGGATTTTTGTGATTTTAGGAAGCCTGGCCGTAGCGACATTCATCGCTCGCCACGGCGAGCTATGATCCTTGCCTCGCGAGTGATGAAGATTCATCGCTCGCCACGCGAGCCTTTCCCCTTCGCCTCGCGAGTTGTCTGGTGCAACTCGCCATGGCGAGCAACCTTCCTCGCCTCGCGAGCTTAGGCAGAGAGCATGTCATATTTCGTGTTTCGACCTTTTTAGTTGGATCTTGAGTGCCTTTAAATGCCTAAACATACCTAGAGACGATTAGGAATGATTTTAGGACAGGATTGAACCCAGAACAACATCAGTTTGGGAGATTAGTGTTACTCGCCATGGCGAGTAAGTACTCTCGCCTCGCGAGTACAACCAGAATGTAGTTGCTTGAGTGTTTGTGCGATCTGTGTCGCATGTGTTGATCAAGAGTGAACCCCTAATTGGTATTGAGACCTAGTGATGATGTTTACTGCAGCCTGTAGAGTTGTTTAAGACTATATTGATATTAATTGAGTATGAACTAATGTATTGTATATTCATGCAAGATATGAAGGTTTGATAATAATGCAATTTATGTGCTAATGATATAATGATATCATCTTGCTGTGTGACTTGTTTATGCTGCTTCTGTTATTTAACTAAGTGCATATGTATATGATAAGGTTTAGCTTCAAATTATTGGATGCATGTTGATTACGATGATTACGTGTTTTGTTCATAAGTGTCCATGCATAGCATATCATTGAGCTTAGTCCTCACCACGAATATTAGGAGCTTTGTCCTCCGCACGTTTTATAGGAGCTTTGTCCTCCGCACGATTAAAGTATATTAATACTTATGATGACGATTGGTACCACATGCATATAAGGAGTCTAAGAGCATTGTCACATTGTCATGATTAAGATGCCTTGTTGATAATGATTGAATATGTGATTACGTGATAAGTGTTATTTGATATGTTATGATATTCCTAATTATTGGACAAACGATTACGTGATAACTGTTTAGCAATTATGCAAAGTTAATAATGGAATGATTATGTTATTAATTTATGATTCTCAATTACATTGATTAATGTTATTGTATTATGAAATCTCACCCCTTCTGCTTGAAAATGTTGCCCTTCGTATGGGTAACTTGTAGGTGATCGTGCTTAGTGTGCAGTTGCCGTCGTGAGTGGCCTTGCCTTCACTGTGTCGTCTAGGTCGCTCTGATACATAACGGGATGGGGTTATATGCTATAACAAACTTCATTCTCTTACGTGGATAATATGTTATTTTTATTATGTTATGGATTATGAACTATTTTTGATGGGGCCTACGTGCCAAACTGATTTATGATTTTTGAACTAAATATTCCGCTGCTATGTTAAAGATATTGTGAAGGTTAAATTATTATTTAACTGTTTATGGATTACGTTTCTATGTGATATCCCGTTTATGGTTTTTACTCTGATAATTGTTTATGAAATTTGTATATTGGGAAAACGGGGTGTTACACTATGCATTGATCATAAACAAAAATAACAGTTGCAATTAAATCAATACCCCACAGAGCTCACAAGTTAGGAAGTAACGAACCTCTATTATTTATGCAATATTTCGACACGCCTATAGAATGCCAATACCAGGATGGAATATGTGCAAAGCTAAACATTGGTTCCGCCACAAAAATAATAGTAGGTTTGTGGGATAAAAATAAATTTTTTAAAGCAAGCCGAGTGTCAGAGTTACCAATACCTCTAACATTCCAATCGTGCATATTCATTGGGCAGTGGCTTTTGCATCACCCCGTGAACGGGGCTTTGAAGGCTGCTTTGAGAGAACTTGCTGAACCTTAATCTTTTGCTTCTGATTTCTTGTAAGAACAGGCAAGAGGTTATCATTCATTTCATTCGCTTCTGCTGCTGCTCTTGCATCATATTCACGGACTCGTTCCCATGACTCTAGGCCATGTTGTATATTCTTGCTAGGGTGAACCTCTTGTCGTTGCAAAATGGGTGCTTCTTGTTCCCTGGCCGTGGGCATATCATCATCCGCAACAGTAGAAGGTGTTGCAACCACTTGTCCATCAAATACCTCATCATACTCGCCATTTTGGACCTGCACTACCTGAAGATCAAGACGGCGGGCATGCTCTGGAGCTTCAGCATACACGTTATGCATTTCATCAAAATCAACAAGGGATGGTCTTGTAACATTCTCACGAGCACCCGTGGGACTCTCGACCAGCTCCCGAGGGCTCACATGATCCTGTTCCACACCATCCTGAAGCGGTTCAAAAAAATCATCAATCTTGGGGTTCTCCAACACCTCCCGCGATGTCTGAGTTGTCTGAACCTCTTCGACAAGTCGTATGTCCTCACACCCAAGAGGGGATGAGTGAGTAACACGCTCCGTAGGAGCCTTGGGATTCTTCCCCAGCTCCCGCGGGTTTCCATGATTATGTTCCACACTACCCAGAAGCGGATTAGTAACATTAGTCACCATGGGGTTCTCCAACACCTCCCTCGACGTCTGATGAAACTCTCCCACTTCTACAACTTGCACGTTATTGTGCGCTGCAGGCGAAACAACCTTCTCCAACACAGGTTTGGACAAAGAAAACTCTTCAGTCGAAATACGATCAATATTTGTCAGGCTAAAATATGGTTTTAGTCCCTGCAAATATGCCTCGTTTTGGTTTTAGTCCCTGGTAAAAAAAATATAAAATTTTGCAGGGACCTTTTTTAAAAACAAAATATTTTGCAGGGACTAGAAACTACAAAATTGGTTCAGTTATAATGTGCCACGTATGCAAATCATCACAAAAGTGGGGTCAGGGACTATTTTCAAAACCAAAAAATTTTGCAGGGACCAAAAACAAATATTTTTTTACCAGGAACTAAAACCAAAACGAGACATATTTGCAGGGACTAAAACCATATTTTAGCCTATTTGTCACGAAACCTTGTTGTTATTTATGGTTTTCTCTAGCTTGATTGTTTTTACTTTGATTCAAAAGTGTCACAAAATTCACATGGATGATCTCATATACATATCAATATTTTTGTACCATATTATAATTTTATCTTTTGTTTGATTATCAAGGTTTAAATATTTTATTTATGATTTTGTTTCATTCAATCAAAACGTATAATTTTGTTCAAACTACGTTTGGATACAATAGTAAGAAACTGTTTACATTATGTATGCAAATTGACCTTTGATCGATTGTTTTTGTGTCAAAGAGGGCCTAACAATGACGTTATCACTACTAAAAAAACAAAAATTAGTGAGGGAAAACATAAAAATCCCTCTCTAATTCCGTCACTAAATTTTGCGACCAAAGAATTTGTGAGGAATTTCATTTTTTCCGTCACTAAATTAATTTGCGCAGATTAATTTTACATTGATGCATGATAATAAGTATATGCTTACACTTTGATAGTATTTTAATATCATGCTGAGAAGTTATACATCCGGCGTAAATTCTAGAGTTGTAATTTTATTTTTATTTAGTGATTTTTCTCTTTTGATAGATTTGTTTATGGATTCTTCTCAAAAAAATTTGAGCAAATTATAACCATAGTGTATATCATTAATACAGGCCATATTTATAAACTTGCAAGAGGAGTTTGGATTCTGATCAGCTACTGAATCCGAAATATATGCAAGTATATTTTTTTTATTGTTAACCACTAGATTTTGAAGGAAAAGGGTCCGATAATTTATAGTTCAGCAGAATTTGTCATAAAGAAGTTCATTAACCTCTTTCAATCAATCATTTGATCTTATTTTTTTTATTTTGACATGTTATATATACCTATATGTTGATGTTTAACGTTTACAAAATTTCTTTCATGTTTTTCAATACAAAAAAAAATTCAAAGCAGTGACAATAATTAGAGAAAAAATAATTATGCTGCAGTTAAATTTTGTGACTTAGGTAGTAACAAATTTTATATTTCTCTCTCAATTTTATTATTTAATTTAATTAATTTTTTGGGTAATAGTCTCCAAATCTGATAACTTAACACAATCTTTTTTAGTTTTGTAGATTATTTCATATACAGAAGAAATGTACCCTTCAAGGGGAGAAGCTTCAAACCATGCAAAACAAGAAAAAGGAAAGGAAAAACTAGAAGAAGATGGTGATAAAAAAAGAGCTAACTATTGAGGAGCTAGAGGCAAGGATATGTAACGATAAAATGCTGCTAAAAAAGATGAAGGAAGAAAGAAGTAAAAGAGACAATACTACATCATTGGAACAAAGGAAAACAAAGACAATGGCTCGTGCACAAGAGCGTGTATTAAGGTAGATATTTTATTTTTATTTTCACTAGGATATATAAAAAATATTATTAATTGAAATGACATTAATAATCATTTTACTTTATAAAAATATTACTAATCATTTTACAACCGTTTTAAATGAGATTTGAATCCTGTCTCTTGAGGCAAGTAGTTAAGATCACAAGTTAACTCATGGAATCATACACTTCCATAGGATTTTGAGAAGTTTTCCTTGAGGTGAACAAAGTCAAATTCTCAGCTGACACATAATGTGAACAGGTACATGATAAAAATGATGGAAGTTTGTGATGCTCGTGGCTTCATATATGGCGTAATACCTCACGAGGGCAAACCAATGAGTGGTTCATCAGAAAATTTACGAGGCTGGTGGAAAGATATAGTTAAATTCGAAGGTGGAGAAATGGAATGTAAGGTATAGTTGGATGCAAGGAATATGAAGAGAAGAATGGTGGTTGATGGTTAATTGACATCACCATCAAATTAGAGTCAAGGTGGAGAAATGTTGAAAATTGACTCAAAATTTGGATGTTGAAGTTCTGGAAAAATCATAGTACGATGGCAGGCATCGTAGTACGATTTTGGATGGTTCGGTTTTGTGTAGGTTCTGGAAAAATCGTAGTACGATGAGATACATAGTAGTACGATTTTGTTGGATAAGGCATAGTATTGTACTGCTATCTGCTCCATCGTAGTACAATGGGAGGCATCGTGGTACGATGCTGCGAAACCTGAATACTATTTAAGGCTTCATTCTTCAAGTTTTTGGGTGTTGCTTTGAGAGCAAAGGAGGTAACTTTAGGGTTGAGTGCATGTGTAGTGAGGTTCTCTTGAGGGTTGGGAAACATCGTAAACATCTTGGGTGAGTGAAAATATTGAGTGTCTTGTTCATTGGTGAGATTGGGAAAATGGGTAGAAATTAGGTTTGTTCTTTGTGAGCTTGTTGAAACTAATTTCTTGTAACCCATTTGTATCTCTTTGTAAGAACTCGTTGATAGTGGATTAAAGAGATCAATATCTCCCCCATAGTAGGTCATATTGGACCGAACTAGGTCAACAATATCTTGGTGTGTTTGTTTCTTTTCTCACTTTATCTTTTGTTTGTGGTTTTGAGCTTTTTACTTTGATTCCTAGATTAGATATAGGTGTTGTTATTGTTGTTGTTACTTGTGTTTACTTTGATATTGATTAATACTTTCCTTTGCTCCACACATCATAGTTTTATTGGTTAGAGTTTTGAGTCCGAATTCACAACAATAAGTGAGTATTTCAACTTTTAATTTTTTTAATAATTTTTTCTAGTCATATTTAAAATATCAGAAAAGTTCCTCTAAAATATCTAAACTTTTTAACATGGGATTAATTAAATATGAATTTTTCAAACACGAAAAGGTCAAGATATACATAACACAGATTAAAAAATGCAATGAAAAAAGAATCAAATCCCTATGTGGACCGTAACAAACTTTTTTTATGAGTTTGTCTAATTAATCAAAGATACAATTCCACTTTTATCCACCTATTTTTCCTTTCTTGCAAAAATAGTCTCCCTATTTCTAAATCGAACATTGTGCACCCTCTCCCTTTTTTTACTTTTGTTGCAATTTCAACCCAAACCCTTATTTATAGTCATCAAAGTGCTTTTTAGTTTTGAGTTTAAATTGGAATTGCATAACATAATTCTTTGAGATACAATTTACAAGCCATTTGTTTGTTTATTATAGAGATAGAGATATTCCTCTCATCCCCCGTATGTTTCTTCACTCAACGATTCTTCTTCTCTCTTTACGTCTAAGAATTGTAGCTGAGAGATAAATTTCCCCTTGTTAATATTTTAGTGGTCATTTTGAGAAATAAATACCAGTTTTGAATTCCACTTACAAAATCTTAAGGAAGAACTACTCATTCGTGGGTTACGACATCCGATGTTATCCGCGGTGCTGTGTCATTGAGATTCATCTCAGTCATCCGAACTTTTGGCATTGTTTCTTCTCCTAATATTTTTATTAATTATTCAACACTAATTTTTATGTTGTGTGTCGTTGATGAGCTGCATTTCGCTAGGTCAGCAAAATCGTAGACGAGGAATTTAATTTCGAGCTAGTTTGTTGCGTGGATTGTGAATCATCTCTTACAGTTGGAAAATTCTTTTAACTTTGTATCCTAATAGATCTTTTAAATATGTATTGAGCGGGAGTGAGTTCGAATCATTAGTGTAAAATAATTGTGAAGAACGAGGAATTCGTATTTTCCACAATTCATTTGAGACTCACTACAATAGTTGTAGGCTTTTGAAGAATAATGAAATTAATGTGCAAACTTTAAAGTATGAAGATAAAATAGGAAATAGAAACATTATTAACTTTAAATAATAGCATGATGCGTAGCAACACAAGTAATAGCAAGAGGGTCAAAGAGCTTTGGCAGTATCTAGAGGAAGATTTTCCATCTTTTAATTTTTTTGTTGAGTAAGTTTTAAATGTTATAAAATTTTCGTCCACAAAAAATTTAATTCTTTTAACATGTGAAGATATTGATGTAAGGGCCGCAAGTGCGAACTTCAGGTTTCTCATTTATTTATCTTAATGGTGAAATTCTAACCATTGGATTAGACTATTTGACAATGCATAATATATGCAAGGTCGGAGGTTCGAACCATGCCACCACAAAAAAAAAAAAAAAAAAAAAACTATTTGACAAAAACAATAATTTTTTAAACACTAAAAGGTCCATATATTCTCAACAGTTCGAAAGCAGGTTAGAAAATGCAAGCAGTTTCTTCATTGGTGTTGTTCAGATTATACAATCCTAACATTTTTGCGTTTCAGATTTTATAATCCTAGTTGCTCCAGTACATAATATCGAAAGGAAAGCGTCTAGAAATCAAATTAGGGAGGGTTCGTATACACTTTACTTTTGGATTCATACAAAAATGATTATGTTAAAGCATCTTGATGAGTGATGACCAAATTGCTACGCCAAATCTAGGGAGTGTTTGGTCATAAAGGTGGTGGACTCCAGCTAGGTTTTGTGTTCCCTATATATAATCAAAGTTATTGGA
This sequence comes from Medicago truncatula, assembly GCF_003473485.1. Taxonomy (NCBI): domain Eukaryota; kingdom Viridiplantae; phylum Streptophyta; class Magnoliopsida; order Fabales; family Fabaceae; genus Medicago; species Medicago truncatula. The sequence continues at coordinate 25,857,615 of NC_053047.1, forward strand.
TTATACAATCCGAAAACTTACGCAACTTTTGCGCTTTTCTCAAATTGCAGGTTTTTCGGAATATATAATCCGAAACAGGTTAAAATTATTTGGATTATATATTTCGGACGAACAAACACCCTGTTTTGACAATGATGCAATATTTTGTAATCCATAACACATTAGGATTATAAAATCCGAACAAAAGGTAAAATTGGAAAAAATGCAGGGCACATGAGATTAATATAGGGAGCGAAAAGTAATAGTCATCAAAATTTCAAATTGTTTCTGATTGTACATTTTGTTAGTCAAATTAATCTCTAACATTTCGTTAATATTGTCATAGGTCCGCCCCTGGATGCAGAGTTTTTTGGAAGAAAAAAAGAAAAGATATAAGCTCTCTAGGTGGAACTGAGTTACAAATTTTTAAGAAGTCGTAAACTATATGTCCATGTCTTTAGTCAGATTTTTCTATTTTATGAAGTCATAAATTATATGTCCTTTTAATTTGTAGAAGTTTGCTTTGCCTATTTAATGTATATCCTTTTAATAATAAGGATTTTGAACATGATTGATGATAACTTCATATAAATTGAGTGACTTATGCAAAAGCTTTTACTATCATCGCACTACAAAATTATGGTCCATAAAAACTTCTAAGTGATACACTAGTAATATGGTTGCTTAATTTAGGAGTCTTTATACTACGTTTATTGGCTTCTTCTTTCTCATTTTCATGTTTTGTTGTCAATTACGGAACTAACATCACTAAAGAAAAACCAAACATATTGTGCTTGCTCTCACCAATTATGCCTGAACTAGAAAGCAATATGTTACAGAATTACGGTAGCAGTAATTAAAAAGAGTCACCAATTATGCCTGAACTAGAAACCAAATATTATAAGTGATCACTACCATTACATACAATTAAACAATAAAAGAGTCATTAAAAATTGTCCCACATCAACCAAAAGGTGTAGTATGATTTTATTTATAAACTTCAAAGTGTCTTTATTAACTTGAGTTGTCGATTCTTTCAAAAAAAAAAAAAAACTTGAGTTGTCGATGACCTGTCTAAACTTATTTCTTGTTAAGAACAGGATCCATCGTTTGACTTTTTGTTTAAATTAGTCCCTTTTATTTTCCGTAGTGTTTTATTGCAAGATTATTTTCTTAATTTTTTTTGAGGAAATTATTTTCTTAATTTTAATATTATTATATTTGTAAAAAAAATTAAATGATGAATATGAAAACAAACTCACAGAATCAGATTAATATTATACAATGACAAAATTTCTGCAAATAATAATATGATAAAATTAAAGTGATTGGAATTCCTCCAAATCCACAACCTTGACTCTCATATCACTGACTGAATATTCGATCTTTCAATTAAAACCAAATTAACACCGCAACAAGACGGAAAACCAAATAACATCGTACAAGACGACGGAAACACAAGGAAAAACATAGATCTACGTGAAAATAACTTATTTTGATTAGAATAGAGATAAAAATATATAGATGAGTAATTTCAGATAAAAAATTGCCTCAAAACCACCCCTCAATTAAGTATACTCATTTATTTCCGCACTAATTTCAACTTTTAATTTTTTAATAGTTATTTCTAGTCATGTTAATATTTAAAAAGTTTTAACATGGAATTAATTTTTTTAAACATATTTTTTGAACAATAAAAGGTTGAAATTTAAAATAAAAAAAAAAAAAATTAGACCTTAAAATCTTATTTGTAATTTATTTTTGGCTAAAGTGCACTTTTCTCCCCTAACTTTCAAAAACTTGCAATTTTGGCCCCCTAAATACCAAAACCACAATTTAGCCCCCCTAAGATTTAGCCCCATTGCAACTTTGGTCATTTTGATCAATTTTGACCTAGTCAACGCTGATTTGGCATGCCACATGTGTATTTTTTAATTTTTTTTTTAAAAGCCACATAATCATTTATTAAATTAAAAAAATGAAAAAAGAAATTGAAAAATAAAAAAAAATCATAATTTTTTTTTAAAAAAAATAATAGAAAAGGAAAATGAAAAAAGAAACATGATTCATGAAAAGAAGAAAGAATCGTGGAGAAAGAAAAGGAAAGAAATAGAAAAGGAAAAGAAAAAAGAGAAAAAAAAATGTGATTCATGGAAAGATGAGAAATAAATAATCATGGAAAAATTCAGAACTCCATAGATTGAAAAGATAACAAAAAACAAGATGAATCATGGAAAACAAGATGCAATAACCTAGCCTCAAAATTCAATCCAATCCAATTCAATCCTTCTTGAATTTTCAATCTTTTTGTTCTTCTTTTTGAATCGATTCGATATGAAAATTAAAACCAATTAGAGAATTGGTTTCAAGATTTCAAGCAAGGGATGAAAACCATAAATCGAACAGGGTCAAAGAAGCTTGGAGAATCGCTCCTCTTGCGACACCGGCATCGACGTTGTAAAGAAGCTTGGAGAATCGTTGCTTTCTGATCTGTTATGGGGTGTTTGTTTTTTATGCTTTAATTTCGATGGTGAATGTTATTGAGATAAGATTGTGGATGTTGACTTGTGGGAGTAAATCTGCAGCTATGTTACGTTGTTGCTGTTATGGCTATTCTTGTTTCTTCTGTTGTTGTGGTTTATATTTCAACTGCTATTTATGCCTTTACACACTAGATTTGGAATTGAAATCATTTTTGATTGTTATGTTTTTTGATGAATTGAAATCATGTTTGATTGTTATGTTTTTTGATATATGAAATGGATTGAATTGGATTTAGGAAAGAAGAAATTCTGGGTGTTTTTTTAAGAAGAAATTCATGTGTCATTCTTTTTCATGGAAAGAATTATGGAAAGAAGAAGTATCCTTTATTCCTTTTTTATTTTCCTTTTCTATTATTTTTTTAAATTCTGATTTTTTTTTTTTTTTTCAATTTCTTTTTTCATTTTTTTAATTTAATAAATGATTATGTGACTTTTAGAAAAAAAAGAAAATTAAAAAATACACATGTGACATGCCAAATCAGCGTTGACTAGGTCAAAAGTGGTCAAAAGGACCAAAGTTGCAATGGGGCTAAATCTTAGGGGGCTAAATTGTGGTTTTGATACTTAAGGGGCTAAAATTGCATGTTTTTGAAAGTTAGGAGGGGAAAAGTGCACTTTAGCCTTTATTTTTTTATTGAGAAACTTTTGATAACATTCTATGCATACATGAGACAAATTATTCAAATAATTTAGCAGACTAATTAAATGCAGAGACTAAAATCTAATGTTAAACACATTTTTTACAAAGACTAAAGATGAAATATTGAAATTTTATAGGGATTAAAACGTTTTTAACTCTACCATAAATTATATTATTGTATTATAATTTTGTTCAAAATTTAATCTTAGAGATATTATACATATATGCTACTAATTAGCATAGTAGTGAAAACAATTGGACTATTACTTTTCCACCCTGTCTGTTTCTCGTGCGCCCTGCATACAAACCAAAAATACCCATGGTCTGGATTATGTAATCTGAACAAAATTGCTAGCGTTTTTTCGGAAAACGAAATCCGGACACTTTTGAAATGTGATTTTTAGTGTTTTCTATGATGTCAAAGGTCTCTCTTGAACATTATATAACCCGTGCATAAGCTGAAAAACAATTTCAAGGTTTATATGAACGGTCAACAAGGACCATGACACCACAAACACTCCTAAAAAACTAATTCTTTTTAAGAGAAGAGGTGAAGTGACGAATGAAGGAGATTGTTGAATATGCAAACCTATTTATAGCCTAAAACATGTCCTAGGTCTTAAGTATAGTAAATAAAAACGTGTTTGTGGTGCTAACTGTCCAAAAAGCATTAAAGGCTCCACTAACCGGCCAAACCTCTGGTGAAACGCACTGTCCAAAAATAACTGAGGTTGTCCGGATTATATAATCCAAAATGACAAAAACATTCCAGATTATATAATACAAACAGCACCAGATGTGTTTTTGGAGTGTTTTCATGGAATATGACATGGAAAATAAGTAAAATAAATGCATAAAAAAACAAGTAACCATCTTAAAATAACATAAACAACATAATATGAGAGGATGGTGTTCGAAGAGGTGCTTTTGAACTTGATTCAGATGGCCTATCAACTGACATATTAATGTCGGAAGGCCAACTGGATCGAGCTCATAAAAACCTTTTCGGATTTAGATCTGAAACATAACGATGAAAGACAAGGTGTTTCAAGAAGGTTGTTTTGAGATAGATCTTGTTGCATTGCCAATTGAGATATTTCCATCGCTAAGACAACAAGATCTAGCTCATAGCAAACCTCTTGATATTCAAATATAGAGCAACATTTTTGATAGCATGCTGAAGATCTACATAATGTTGTGAAATAGAGAGCTATCTATTTGCGACAACATTAGGTTGCTCCTTATCACAATGACAAAAAATTTCATGGTTTCCGACAGCAAGATATATCTATTTTTAAAAGCATGTTGAAGATCTTCATTCTGTCGTTAAATAGATAGCTATCTACTTAAAATAGCATAAAGATCCTCAACACTATGACAAAAATTTCCATGGAATCTTTGGTGTGTTTGTGTCTTTTTGCTGGAAATTATGATGAAAATCGGAAAGACTTATTTATAGAGGTCTCTGGACGTTGTGGAGCATATAAACTGTTGGTGCATTGTGGTCCATACAAAAGAATCATATGTTGAAGCATTTCGGATTACATAATCCGAATTTCACTTACACCCTATGTGAATCCGGATTATATAATCCGAACTTGACTTAAACGTTTTAAAATTGAGTTGAATTTCAGATTATATTAGCATTTAAATGAACATAGTTTTCACGTCGTCGTCGTTCATGAGTTTCATCCGAGTGAACCGCACACCCCTAGCAGAGTTGGTCGATGAACGACGATACACAACACCATCTACCCTTCGTGTGTCTCTGTAGTTGAGTTCGAGGTTGATTTTATTCAGCTAACTCTTCAACCCAGAGAGGGTGACATCATTGCGAATCATGAATAGATGGGGTGGTTTCCCCTGTTGTAGTAAACTACGGCTAGCTTGGTGTTCGGATCAAAGACAGAGTTTTCCATGGTTTTTTTTTTTGTGTGGTTTTGATTATGAACATAGAGAAACCTATTTATAGAGGTCCTTGGGTGTCCTGGACCATAGAAATTATCGGTGCAATGTTAACCACATGAAAAAAATCATGTTTCAGATTGTATAATCTGAAATGTCCCTCACCCCACAGAAGTTGTGCAGCTTCCTTCACTTGGGCCCATGTTTACACTGATTTTTGGTAAACAATCACTAGTTTCAATGATGTTAACTTGCAAGATCAACCAGTAAATCTTAGGAGTATATTGTGTTTTTACTGTTTAAAAATAGGAGTAATACTTGTTCGTAAAGTATTTTCGATAATCGTAAAGAGAAGAACAAAATGTAAAGAATCAAATCCAATCCGTGTTGAATTCAATCGAAATGTTGTAAATGATAGCAATGAAAAGAAGTACTTTAAAAAGACTTAGTACAACAAGACTTAAATTGCAAAAGTGTTTAAAAGATTGTATTGAATTTGTAAAGACTTAATGAAAATTGGTACACATATTCATACTTTGCAACTTGTAACTCGTTTGTCGCTTCCATACGGACAATATTGAGTGTAAGTTTTAGTATGATTGAATTGTGACCCTTTTTCCTAAGAAAAAACTATTATTTATACAGATAGTCCTATAACTACCTAATCATATCCTTCGATTCAAAATCGAGACTAGCCGTTCGAAACTAGCCGTTTGCTAACCGTTTGGCCTTATCCAAAAAACTTGGAAGGCGCGTCGACAACTTCCTTTACCTGTCGAACAAAAACCTACTCTTCGATTCATGCTGAAGTAGATTTGTATTTTTCGATGGATTCTTTCCACAAAGCTACGCCCCATTTTTAGGTCAAACCCTTGACTGCATTAAATGATCATATTTTCACAAATATTGGCTAACAAATTGCCCCCAGAAACGTTATGTTCGAACTTTCTTCTTCGATTTTTAGGAGAAACTTGACGTTTCTAAAGAAAACATGTAACTCGTCAGCATGACATCATTCTTTTGGCAACGGGATATTTCAAGAGGTGTAGAACCGTCATCATAAAGACTTAGTGGGCCATACCGTCGTTGGGAATCATAAAAAACAACTGTTCCACGCGATGATTGACATCTGTCCAGTATCAAAAGCTATATATGACTATGAGTCATACTTTTGCTCTTACTTCATTTCCTTTAGTTACTTTTACTCTTTTCACCATCCCCTTCTTCTACCTTACGATCCAAAGTACTGTTCATCTCAACGAACCAAAAATTTGAATCTTTATGGCGCGCGTAGAAGGTTCTTCTTCTCAACCAACGAAACAACATGAAACAAATGCCAATCTTCCCATAAATACTCAGTTTATGGAAGAACCAGACGTTAAAGAAGCTGAAGACAGAATCTGGAAATCCCAGGTAATTATTCCATGCTCAAACTCATCGCATGCATACCTAGGGCCTTTGCCGGATGACTCCGACGATCAGAAAAAACTAGCCACCGTTTTTCCTTGCAACGAAGCGCAATCGCCTCTTATTTTCTCCAAAGGTCCATATGACCTAAGTTTTCTGAAATCTAAATTTAGGACTGAGCCAAAAATAGAAAACAACGAAAAATATCTTGACTGGCTGGAAAAAATAGAGAAAATCAAAGGTCCATTTTGGAAAGAAATGGGCATATTCGATCTCTTTCAATTATCTCGCAAAGGACCAAAATATCACAATGAGATGATAATCGCTGCTCTTCACTTTTGGAATCCTTCAACCAATAGCCTTCACTTAAAATGTGGGATGTTGACTCCTACTCTGTTAGATGTTGCTGGTTTAGTTGGCCTGAAACCCGTAGGCCAAATTTTCGATCCTGATACTCACTCTTTGGAGATATCTTTTGATTTTTTGAGACCTGCTTATGGTAACTTCATCATCGATCATCACGACACTTCTAGTACTACCGTGTCGGATCAGGAGCACATAGCCTTCCTGACTTATTGGCTATCCATGTATATTTTCTGCTCGAGATCGATTCAAATTCCCAAGAAATTTACCACTTTAGCTATTCAGTTGCACGAAGGGCGAGACATATGCCTAAGTAAGCTCATCTTAGGATCTCTATATGAGAGTTTGAACCATGCGGTATCCAGCGTAAAGGATTTTCAAGCTGGTAGCAGTCTTATCATTCATGGCCCTATCTGACTATTTCAACTATGGCTTTTGGCCACTTTCAGAACAAAGCTGGCAGTTCACCTGCCCCCTGCTCTTTCGAAAGCTTATGACAACCGATTTATCGAAGGTTTAGGTCTAGCCATGCTTCAATATGGGAACAGGAGCTCTCCAGATCTATTTGCAGTGGCTTTCAACGCCTTTTTAAGCTGCATTTCCTTTACTCCTTCGATGGCTCCTTTTACTACTAGATCTCGTGGGCCTTCGTGGTTTACCGCAAAATTCCCATCGGAGTCTACTGAAGAAGAGGTAGATATAAATGCCATCTGGGAAGCTTACCTTACCCCTACCTTTTTGTCCAGTCGAGTGACCGCTGGAAGCCTATATGGTGTGTACAGCTACCAACCCAATCATGTGGCTCGACAGTTTGGCTTAATTCAAATCAAGCCAAGTTCGTTGCATAAGTGTTTAGATGATTTGAGGCAACCTCTTATAGAGCACGCCTGGAGGTCTATTCTGCGTCGGGCTCAACGGCAAAAGCTGATTTTCGAACCCAAACCATTTACTTCATCTTATGCATGCACTGAAGTGTTCTATGGATGGTGGCAGTGCTATTTTAAGCACCAATCCGATCGCGTAGATCCTGATTCTCTACTTCCTGAACTGATTCTTGCTTTTCACATTGTGCAGAAAAAATCGAAGAAAAACAAAGGTACGCATATTCGAGAAATTCAAGCTTTTCAAAATTTCTTTCAAACTATATATGATCCTCTCCATCTAAAGAGGACAGTTCATTATGCGGCCAAAACTTTAAAGGATAAAATTCATGACAGAATTCCTTCGATGTCTTTTCCACCCTTTACTCCTAGTAAATATCGTTTTGCACTTCACTTTAGAATTAAGTTCCCCGTTTTGCCAACTAGCCCGTTGGCCTTTAGGCCACCCTATCCCAAATGGTTATTTTGTGATAGTTTGATGGGAATGAAACAAAGATTTGTAAAGAGGGAAAAAGACAGAGTAACTGTAACCAAACACAGCCTATATACATATAGATGGCATCTGCACTTAAATGATCCTCATATTCGAATTTTGTCCGAAATGGGATTAGGTAATGAACCTTTTCGATTTTTTCCTTTTTCTAGAAAAACATCCAAATTTCGAATCTATTATATTTGAATAAGAGAGGATACTTATCTGTTTTGTGTCTATGGCTAGCAGCAATTCCTTTGTCTTCAGAAGACCTGAAGGAAGACTGCTCATAAGAAGAAATCTTCGAAGGCGGACAAAAACAAGAAGTCCGACAAATCTCCCGAAGGAAAACAAGCCCACACTGTCGAAGATGAAGTAAGTTATTCCTCGAATGACTTTAAACTTACACTCTCCGCAGGAAACTTTCTAACACTTATATTTCTCTGTAGGTTGAAGTTTCCCATGCTGCCATCGAAAGAGCTACTGTCTCTGAGCCCATTCCACCAAAGGAGACTCGTAGGAAGAGGAAACATGACTATCCGGCTCTCGAGACAATTGTAATAGAAGAAACTCTGGGTCAACCGAGTCCCAAGAAGACGAAAACCCGCAAAGATTCAAATCCTAACAGTGCTCACTCTTGCGTTGGTGACAACACTTCGAAGGTATTTTTCAAAAAGGACCTCTTTGCTTTTTCTTTACATGAGTTTCGAAATATGCCTCTTACAATAGTGTTTCATTTTGCAGGCCATGCAAACCGACATTCCCCAACATGCTCAGGTTGGTCAAGCCGAAGCTTCGCCTATTGCTGAAGAGGATGAAGGCGTCGAGACCAGTATCCTTACACCCGATTTGGAGATCACTTCACCTAATCATATGGTGGTTGATTCGAGTAATCATCAAGGTGAAGGGCCGGAGGAGGATAGTGACATGGGAGTGTGTAACACCCCGTTTTCCCAACATAAAAATTTCGCATAAATAATCAGAGTTTTTCAACATAAACGGAATGTCACATTCTTTTCTTAAAATCATAAACTGAATAAATAACTATTTATCCTTTAAAATTCAAATACAAGATCTTTAATACTTCGCAGCGGAATTTATTTCAATAACTAAAACAGTCTTTGGCACGAAGGCCTCTTCATAAATGTCGCATAAAAATCCAATCTAAAAACATAGTCATAAATCTTCAAAAACAATACGTAAGGAATAGAAAAGCAATAACAAAGTTCCCATCCCGTTACGTATCAGAGCACCTAAGCCACACGAGAAGGAAAGCTCACACGACATCAACTATTCTTGGTTACCTCTTAGTTACCCATGGTGGGCAAACAGAAGGGGTGAGATTTCACAAATAATAATATTAAGCATATAATTCATCAATTACATTTAACAACATAAGCATCATCAATCATATTTAACAACTCATAGACAACATCTTGTAATCATCATAATATTCATCATAGATAATAATATATCATAATTCCCTTCTTTAATAGTTCATATAAAGAATCACAGCTTTAAACAATTTCATGATTTAACAACTCGACAACTTGATAACTTGACAACTTGACAACTTAACCTATTGACTATGCAACTTAATCTTCTAATCATGCATGTGGTACCAATCTTTACCAGTTTTCATTTCAAATTCGGACAAAGTTGTGCTGAAATTCATAAAAATTCACTAAGACCTCCTTGGAGTATTTTCATCATAACTCCTAAACCAAAACTCATTTTTACGCCAAACCAAAGCCATTGGAAATCTAACAAAATTATCTACAACTTTCATTTTTACACCAAAACCCAGTTCAAAACGGAAACGTGTGAAAAAGACGCAAGAACATGGAACAGAAGATGCTGTCACTGTGCAGCTCTCGGGAAAAACCAATTTTTCAGCCAAAAATCCCAATTTTGACTTCCCAATGCCCAAATTTGATTCCAAAATTTGTCTAAACATTTATATACATCAAAAGAGACTCAAAACCATATAAAACTTGACCCAAAACATTATTTTAGAAAATTATCAAATAATCACTTGTAACCCTAATTCCCAAATTCTCAAAAACTAAAACCTACAACATGTTAAATCCAATTTTCAGAATCAATGACTTAAGATTATTGAATGTTAGTCCCACCCTTACCTTAGAATGAATGATCGGCGGCTTCTCTATCTCTTGGTTCTCCTTTTCTCCCTTTTTCTCCAAGATTGGTCGTACATTCTATTTTTCTATACTAGGTTTCTCCTATTTATAATCCTTTATTCTATTTTATCTTATTTCTCTTTCTCCCCAAAACTCTCTCAAATCTCATAACAACCCTTAAACTCAATATTATTTTATTTTCAAATCTTATTCTATTAAATAATATTATAAGCTACTTAATAAATCACATAATCATATAGATATATTCTAAACTCTTCTTAATAAATTATAGACTCAATTAAATAATTAAATAAATCAAAACAGGCGTTACAGAGTGGATCTCGACACTGATCAGTTTATTGCTACTCCCAAAGAAAATCTGGTTGTTGAAAACTCTCCACTAACACACACCTTGGATGATCAAGGCAATGCTGAGCCATCCCCGGATCCAACTTTGGTCCCAACAAACCTAATTCAACTTGAGGAATCTAACCCTTTGGATGCTTTCGATCTTTTGGCCAGTGACCTCGTTATGTCCAGGAGCACCGGGAAATCCTCCAATGTGTCGACTGAGGATCCTTCTTAAGCTTCGACCGAAGGTCTCTTTGCGGAATTCCGGAGCAAAGTGTTGAGGGCTGATTTATTCGAAGTCATAGAGCAAGATGAGAATGCTATTTTCGAAATACAAGCATTGTTCCACAAACTCATAGCTCTTCCCTCAAGTCTCAAGTTCCAACAGTTCTTTGAAGCCTTAAATCCTTTGTTAGATAGCATAAAGCAAGGATGTCTTCAAAGAAAAGATGGCAAGTCCAAGCTAGAGGAGCAGACTCTTTGATATGATCAGCTGTTGGATGAGGTTGTTGCCTTCGAGTCCAAACTGGAAGCCTTTCGACAAGAAACTCCCCTCATTCAATCCCAAGTAGCTGATATTGATTCGTCGATTGCTCAATATAAAGCTAAAATCGAACAGCTGGAGGGTCAAAAAGCCCAACTCTTGGCCAAAGAGGGTGTAATGAAGTCTGAGGCCCAGATTGCCATCAAGAAGATTAAAGAATCGAAGTCTTCTCAACAGGAAATAGCGCTTCTTACTGCCCAGGGCAAAGCACTTGAAGACAAACTTGATGGCTTCAGACAGCAATTGCACCAGCTTACTTCTGGTTTCCAAATGTTATCACCTTGTATCGAAACCATTATGGAAGTTTAGTTCTTATTTTGTTTCTCATTGTACTCGCATTAACTTTGTAACGGTCTAGCAACCGTTTTATCTTAGAACAATTTTTATTGAGAAGTTCTTTCTATTTTCTTAATTTTTCTTTTTGTTGGAACAAATCTCAAGGCGATCATCATGATGAGAAACCGAAAAGTTCTTTCATAACTTTTTAGTAGGATTAGTTCGCCTAGGGAACCGTAAACCTTCTAAAAATCTAATTATGAGATTCTTTTTAGGGAAGATAAAACAAAAAGGCTTTTTACAACTTCCTTCCCAAGATTTGGCAATCAAACCATCCATCTACTGCCACGCGTCCTTTGATGATCCATGATGATCAAAATAGGAACCGTCAATTTTCAAAAGTGAAAAACCACTTTCAACTTCCCACTCTTCTTATAAATAGAGTCCTTTGGCTTTGTCTCTTCATTCCTCACTTATCTTTCTTTTGTGCTTTATCAAACACTTCTTCGCAAACACAAAAATTTGCCATGGATTATATCAACAACCTAAGTGATGATCTGCTTATAGACATCGCTGCCAGAGTGGCTAAAGAAAGCATGTCTGATCTTTTCTGCTTCCAAAGGCAAAACAAACGGATTGCTGCTCTTTGTAGAGACCGTGCGGTCTCCAGAGCATTTGGTGAAGATTGTATCAAGTTACTCACCGATTTGAAGCCTTCTCATCCTAAGTTGGATTTCCAACTTCGTTTATGGGAGCATGGACATCATATGTTCTGCATTTTGAGGTGTACCCAGTTCATGCTGGACCCTGAGCCCTGCATTCCTACCGTCCAAGGCTTGCTGAAGAATGCTATGGACGCTGGCTCTGTGACCGCCCTGTACTTCGATGTACTGCTGAGGGCGCTTAACGGTGTCAGACTTGATTCCGCTAGACTTTTTCATGAAACGTCGCGCGCTATCGCAGAGAGATAACAGGCGGGGACACCCGTTTCCGCTTCGTTTCAGGCTGGTACAAGAGATTACTGCCTCCTTAGTTGGTTCGCCGTCGATTTTGCAATAACTGGTACAACTGTCACGGGGATGGATTGAGACGCAACTATCGAGGTTATCACCCTGCTGAGGACGAGCAATATGATCTCCAGCACTTCTGCCTCAGGCGTCGTCTGGATAGCGAGATTCGATGGTTCCTCGATCTCTTTGGCTTTGGCCAACTTGTGTAGGGTTTTCCATCGAAAAACCATTTTCTTTTTTATAGCATTTCTTTTGTAATGGTTTACTTTTGCGCTCTTCTAGAGCTTATTTTGAAACTTTGTGTAAACCGCCCATTAGTTGGCCTAATGGAATGCTATGTTTGAGTTTATTTTTCGAATTACTCTTGTATGATTTTAATTTCCTGCAATGTTGGTCTATACTTTTTCAAGTATTTTCCATTTATTCGTAAAATCCTTCGATCGTCATTCAATTCTTCGATCTCATACGCGTTATTCGAAAAAACCCTTAATATTTGCCATGGTCCTTCCCATCCGGGAGACCACTTTCCCAACGCTCTATCTTTCTTATCCATTGGTAAGATGACTTTCCTTACTAAATCACCTTGGGCAAAAAATTTCGACTTCACCTTTTTATTATATGCTTTTGCTACCCTTTCTTTTTGTCTCGCCAGGACTTCTAACGTTGTTAATCTTTCTTCATCGAGATCGGTCAATTCATCTATGACCATGTCCCAATAATGATTAACTGGTATTTCACATTGTCTTTGAATTCTGACTGATTGCAACAGAATCTCTACTGGTAGTACAACATCATGATCAAATGTCAACCTGAAAGGTGTAGTGTTTGTCGATTCTTTGGGAGACGTTCGACATGCCCATAAAGCTTCGCCTAATATTTCAGGCCAGTTCTTGGGCTTTGGCTTTATTTTTCGTTTAATAATGGCAATGATGTTTTTGTTTGCTGCTTCAACTTGACCATTTGCCTGTGCGTAGTATGGTGTCGAAGTTAGCAATTTAAAGCCTGTATCTTCGGCAAATTTCACCATTTTTCGACCAGTGAATATTGATCCTTGGTCTGTGGTTATGGTTTCTGGAATACCAAACCTATAGATGATGAACTTTTGGATAAAGCTTATAACTTCCTCTTGAGTAACATCTTTTAAGGGAATTGCTTCTATCCATTTTGTAAAATAATCTATCCCTACTAAGATATATTTGTATCCTTTCGATGAAGTGGGTTTAATCTCCCCTATCACATCTAAAGCCCATCCTCTGAATGGCCAAGGTTTTATTATTGCATGGAGTTCACTTGCTAGAACGCGTTGAATTCCAGCGTATTTTTGGCATCCTTGGCATCCTTTCGCGAATTCTATGCAATCTTTGAGCATAGTTGGCCAATATAAGCCTTGTCGAAACAAGAGCCATTTCATCTTGTGGCCTGCTTGGTGTGTCCCGCATGTTCCATCATGAGTATTGGAAACAGCCGGATACGCGTCTGTTTCTCCCATGCATTTCAATAAAACCCCTTCTGAAGTCTTTTTGAATAGCTCAGTACCCATTATCACATAGCTCAGGGCCCTATATTTCATCTTTCGAGGGGTGGTTCCATTTGGATTTTCCAGATAATCTACTATGGGCTTGCGCCAATCATTTTCATTTAAATTGTTAATGACAAAAATTTCGATAGAATCTGTACCGTTTAAGGAAACTTGGCTTGCTCTGGTCCCCCCAAGTTTTGGCGTTAACGATTTGCCAGAAAAATACTCTATCGAGTTTCGCCTGTTTCTAATTTCTATTGGCTCCTGCGTCCGCTCTTTGGGCATTTTGTATCCAGAAGCCTTTTGCGCTAGATCATTTGCATCTTGGTTCTCCACTCGAGGTATATGCCGAATGCCCACATGGTTGAATTGCTTTAGTAATCTGCTAGCTATTGCATGATATGTAACCAAACTCTCTTTGACGCGCCTATATTCTTTAGTCATCTGTTTGAGGACAAGTTCGGAATCTCCCTTGATCTCGATGCATCTTGCCCCCAGTTTGAGTGCAATTTCTAGACCTGTAATTAGGGCTTCGTATTCGGCTTCGTTGTTAGAGCAAAACTGACTCATTCAAAACATATGTTCGAATTTATGGTGTTTGGGCGATATTAGGACTATCCCTATGCCAGTACCATTCTTATGGCTAGAACCATCGAAATATAAACACCATGGATGGTTGTCTATTTCGGTCGTCAAAACCTCGCTCATTGAATGATCTACAATGAAATCGGCCACAATCTGGCCTTTGACAGCTTTTAACGATTGATAAGTTAATGAATATTCTGTCAATGCCAAAGCCCATTTCCCGACTCGGTTATGTAAAATTGGTTTCGACAACATATGTTTAATGATATCAAAATGAGAATACACATAAACGTCAAAAGGCTTTATATAATGCTTAAGTTTTGTACATGAGAAGAATAAACACAAACAAAGCTTTTCACTAGGATGGTATCTTGTTTCAGCATCATTAAGTACTCGACTTAAATAATAAATGGCCTTTTATGTGCCATATTCATCCTCTTGTGCTAACATGCTTCCGATGGTGCCATCTGACGTTGCTATATATAACTTCATTCTTCTCCCTTTCAACAAAGGAGAAAGGACCGGAGGATTTACCAAATAAGACTTGATTTCGTCGAAGGCTTTTTGGTGCTCAGGTTCCCATTTGAAAACATCATCTTTCTTCAATCGAAGTAGTGGTGAGAAAGCTTGTGTCCTGCCACTTAGATTTGATATAAATCTTCGGAGAAAGTTGATTTTTCCTAATAGAGACTGTAATTCTTTCTTTGTAGAGGGAGCTTTAGTCTCGATTATTGCTTTGGTTTTGTTCTGGTTGATCTTGATTCCTTTTTTGTGCACAACGAACCCTAAGAAATCACCTGCACAAACCCCAAATGCACATTTTAATGGATTCATTTTCAATCCATATTGCCTCATCCTTTCGAATGATTGGCGTAAATGCTCCAAGTGTCTTTCTTCCGAAGAAGATTTCACTACAATGTCATCTATGTAAACTTGCATAAAATTCTCTATGAAGTCATGTAACATTAAATTCATCGCTCTCTGGTACGTAGCACCAACGTTCTTTAGACCGAATGGCATCACTATCCATTCATAACATCCTAACGCCCCTGGGCATCGAAATGCGGTCTTAGCGATATCTTCTTCTACAATAAAGATTTGATTATAACCAGAGTATCCGTCAAGCATACTCAAGTAATCGAAACCCGCCGCTGAATCTACTAGCATTTCTGCTACCGGCATTGGGTATTCGTCTTTAGGGGTAGCGAGATTCAAATCTCTAAAATCTATGCATACCCTTATGGTTCCATTTTTCTTTTTAACTGGAACTACATTTGCTAGCCAATCCACATACCTTGCAGGCCTGATGAAGCCGCATTTCAACAATCGATCTATTTCTTCTTTGATCTTTGGTAGGATTTGTGGAGCGAACTTACGTGGAATCTGTTTGACCGGCTTTTTGTCTTGTCGAATTGGTAGTTTTAACTCCACCACTTCTCTTTTCAAACCTGGCATTTCGTTGTAATCCCACGCAAAGCAATCTTTGTATTCTTTCAATAGCTCTGCAATTTGACGTTTAAATTTTTCAGGGATTTTGGCACTTACATAAATAGGATTTTTAACTGTTCCATCACCCAAATCGATCTCTTCGAGGGGATCTTGTGCCTTCATCTTCGTGGTGGAACCCATAGGATCTTCTTCGAAACCCAACGGCTCATCGTCATAAATGCAATCTAGTTTCTGGTCTTCGACCTCCACATCTATCGAGCCGTCTTCTGATTTTTCAGTGTTTCCTGATTTCGAAGATTCGGCCTCTCTGGCCGTCTGTAATTCTTTCTCGGCCAAGTAGGCCGTAATTTTCTCCCACATATCGGGACTGGACATAATTTCACTTTTCTGCGTCCCCCCCAAGTGGTGGGGTAGCATACTCTGAAGCATTAGAGACAAGGCTATCAGTAGACTTTTTGTATGCTTGGGTTTTAGTTACCGGCGAACCTTCACCATCCAACTGAACTTCTTGTTGATTGACCATTACAAAATCATGGTCTCTGAACTCTTTCTCCCATACGAACCCAGCTTCTGGTTGTAGTTTCATCGAGTACATTTCATTGTTCGAAGCTATCTGTTTGAGTCCTGGAGATATGACTGGGGCTATATGTGCCAATTGTTTATCGAAATTTTTCTTGGTGATAGTGTTTACTTCAGCCAAGAAATAACTTTGATCGGCTTCAACATTCTCAACTAGCCCATCTTCCTTCCATATGGCAATCCTTTGATGCACCGTAGAGGGAACTGCACCCACACCATGTATCCATTCCCTACCCAACAGTACATTGAAGTTTGCTTTCGAAGGGACCACCATGAACATCGTTATTCTTTTGGTGCTGCCCACCATTAATTCGAGTTCGATGGCGCCCAAAGAATTTCCCGAAGTGCCCTCATAGTTAGTGAGAATGACATTATGAGGCTTCAAGTCAGAGTCATAGAGTCCTATTTTTCCCATGAAAGATTGAGGCAGCAAGTTGACGGTGGCTCCACCATCTACTAGTACTTTATTTACCCCCACACCATTTATCTTGGCCTGAATAAATAAAGGCTTAAGATGTGATTTCATCGAAATATCTGGCTTTTCGAAAACCGCATGTTGTTCTTCCACACAGCCATTATTCATGACATAATAGCACAGTGGTTTGTGAGTTGCCATCTCATCGACGAAGTCACTTTCGACTTCATTAATTTTTGACTGGACATCGTATTCCACAGGCAAGATGGAATGATCTTTCTTCAAAATTGACAATGGGGGTGAAATTCGCTCTGTTGCTGGCTTCTTAACCATCTCGAACACAGCTTTCTGCTTGCCCTCCATCTTGTCAATGTTGGTGGTGTCTTGTAGGGCTGTGGCTTTTTTCTGGCGTTGATACCTACGCCATTGAGTTCGCGTCATAGGCTGCTGTCCCTTGTAATTATTATTATAAGGATACCTGGTAGGCGATCTTGGTACCTCGACTCGAGGAGCGGGCACTTTTTTCTTTACCCATTTGGTTGGAGGGGCAGAGTAGCCAGACTTTCTTCCTCCTGAAAAGACCCAAGTGTTGGTGGGAGAATTTGCAGGTGGATTGAAAGTTCCTCCCGAATTTCTTTTTTGAGAATTTCCGGCGGCATTGTCTTTATATGGAGCACCTCTTTTGTTGAAATTATATCTAGGGCGGTTATCCTTCTTCTTCCCTTTCCACTTTGCTTGTGGCTGGGCACCTTCTATGGCTTTAGCGGCCTCTTTATCGAAGACCGCGCTACATCTTGGGCAAAGCATAGCGTTGGTGTTTGAAATTTTGCAATGATTCAGAAAATCAATTAGATCTTCTTCAGCTTTGGGATATGCCTTTTCAACATTCTTTTGGAGTTGATTCTCAGTGACCAGGCTAGCATTTTGAACATGGCCTTCAATAACCATTTCGACGTCGTCAGGTATAGCCTCTCTTGATGATAATCTACCATCACTTGGTGTTGCTACGTCCACCATGTTTATACCCACCACTTCAGCGTACATGGACTCGGCCTTTTTGGAAGATTCGACATTAGACTTGCTTGCTGCTTTAGCCTTTTCTCCGAATTTCAGCCTTCCTTCATCGAGAGCTTTCTACACAGAATCCCTTAAACGAGTACAACGGGATAAGTTATGGCCCAAAAAACCATGAAATTTACAAAAACCTCTTTTCTTCCTCTGGTCCAGAGGGGGAATTTTCATATTATCTGGCACTAAAATTATGCCATTAGCAACTAAAAGATCAAATATTTCTTCGCATTTAGATACATCAAAAGTATAAGTTTTTGGGGGATATTTATCGTTTTTGGGCTCTTCTACATTTTTCCCGTTTGATTGCCTTAATAATTTGAAAGTGTAAGGCGGCCCCTCTTTTAACTCCGCGAGATTTACTTCGCTATCCTCAACGGAATTGAAACCCCAATCGAATTCTGGCTCACTATCCCCAGTTTCGATGTAAGCAACTTTATCTTTCTTAGGGAACCTATTTGTCCTGGCCTTTTCAGCCTTGAGTCTTTCCACTTGGCGGACCCTATTTGCTAATTGTGCCATGTCTCTAAGGTATTGTGTATCCAATTTCTTTCGGACGGAATAATCTAAACCACCCGCAGCCATTTCGACCAATTCATGTTCTGGCACGACGGTGAAACATCGGGCTTTGAGGAGTCGAAATCTGTTCAGATAATCATCTATCGACTCATGCGTTTTTCGTCTAACACTGGCGAGTTCTTTCAAACTGATTTTCGACTGGCCCATGTAAAACTGCTCATGGAACGCTTTCTCCAATTGATTCCAAGTGACTATGGAGTGTGGGGGTAATGTCGTGAACCATGTGAATGCGTTCTTCGTCAGAGAACTTGGGAAATATTTCAATTTCAAATTCTCATTATTTGCCAAATCTCCGGCCTCCATAATATATCGAGCAATATGCTCAACAGTGGACTCATTTGTTTCCCCAGCAAATTTAGTGAATTTTGGAATCTTATGGTTTCTTGGCATCTCCATTTCTAAAACGAAATCGGCTAACGCGGAAACGAAATTTGGACGATGTATTCCAGTGTTGAAACCGTTCTGGGCCATCAAAGTTTCGACTATATCGGCTATGTTATTATGGCCTCCATAATTATTTCGACGGGCCTACATAACCAGTTGGTCAGCATTTTGGTTCCTATTTACCACTACGGGAATCCTAACGGGTTCTTCTGGAATTTCAGGTTGTTCGTTTTGTGCCTGATTTTCGAGCACTTGATTAGTCTGTTCTTCGACTAACGCTTCTCTTGGCTTGGCATTCGCATTTCGCGTAGCCGGCGTAGCGCGTGCTTGGGGTGCTCCCAGAAAATCTTCTATCCGCCCCATATGTTGTGACAGGGCTTGGTAACTGCTATTCGTCTCCTTAATCAAAGGGCTAATAACTGTCGCCACTTGTTGTGTTACCATATTAACCATGTCGTGGTTAGTTTCTGCCATGGTTTTCCTTAACGCATTCATCGAAGCGTTGGTCAACGATTGTTGAGGCGAACCGAATGGGATAAACGCTTGTTGAGATCTACCAAACGCTATATTCTCCCCTTGGTTAGAAAAGGGTGGCGTGATTGTGGTAGTGTGTGAAGTTTGGGTCGAGGATGTTGGGATACCTTAAGACCATCTTCCATTGTTTCCCAAATTGAGAACACTTTGAGAAAACATATTTCCCGCAGATTGGGTTGTATGGGTGGCCGTCGTAGCCACTGGGATATTTCTTGAAGAATTATTAGCCATAGTATTCGACGTATTGGCTTGTGATGTTTGCGAAATTACATTTTCTTCAAGTACGGTCTCGGCGGGTTCTAACACATGACCTGTAGTGTTATTTCGACCGAGTAACGTACACCCTACGGGAATTGATTGATTGGTCGCTGTTCCTGAAGTAGAAGCAGTATTTGCTGCTGATGTATTAGAAACTACAGAAGGGCGCGTCATTTCAGGAAGTATTTTGTTATTCCTTAAACGCATGCACCGTATAGACCAAATAAAAGTTTTGAATTGAAAATTTTCAAAGTTAAAACACAAAAGGTCCCACTGGGCGTGCCAATTTGTTTACACTGATTTTTGGTAAACAATCGCTGGTTTCAATGATGTTAACTTGCAAGATCAACCAGTAAATCTTAGGAGCATATTGTGTTTTTACTGTTTGAAAATAGGAGTAATACTTGTTCGTAAAGTATTTTCGATAATCGTAAAGAGAAGAACAAAATGTAAAGAATCGAATCCAATCCGTGTTGAATTCAATCGAAATGTTGTAAATGATAGCAATGAAAAGAAGTACTTTAAAAAGACTTAGTACAACAAGACTTAAATTGCAAAAGTGTTTAAAAGAATATTGTATTGAATTTGTAAAGACTTAATGAAAATTGGTACACATATTCATACTTTGCGACTTGTAACTCGTTTGTCGCTTCCATATGGACAGTATTGAGTGTAAGTTTTAGTATGATTGAATTGTGACCCTTTTTCCTAAGAAAAAACTATTATTTATACAGATAGTCCTATAACTACCTAATCATATCCTTCGATTCAAAATCGAGACTAGCCGTTCAAAACTAGCCGTTTGCTAACCGTTTGGCCTTATCCAAAAAACTTGGAAGGCGCGTCGACAACTTCCTTTACCTGTCGAACAAAAACCTACTCTTCGATTCCTGCTGAAGTAGATTTGTATTTTTCGATGGATTCTTTCCACAAAGCTACGCCCCATTTTTAGGTCAAACCCTTGACTGCATTAAATGATCATATTTTCACAAATATTGGCTAACAGCCCAATATTGTAAAAATTCCGATTACATAATCTACAAACCATGGGAGTATTCTAGATTATATAATTCGGAATGTGTTTGTTTGTTTGGACGGTGGTCTTCACAACAAGAAACACGTTTTTAAAGGTTTTTACCAATATTAATGACTGGTAAAACTCATTTGAAACACGTTTTTAATTTGACTTAGCATTAAGTGTAGATATAACCTATGCTTAAAGAAATCCTATAAATAGCCTCCAAACCTTCACATTTCTTCACACCCTCTCCTCTCTTTCTTCTATGCACAATGTGTTTCCATCGCTGACCTTTCATAAAAAGAGGCTACTTTTGTAAACTCAGGGTTTATAAGACCGATCAACGGGGAAGGCAACACGCTGCAAAGAAGCACGGTCTATCTGGGTGCAAGGTTGGTTTGTTTGGGGGCAATGTTGACCATCAAGGCCTCCCCCCTCCCCCTCCCCCATCTTGTACCAATTGTATAGCTTTACATTTCTAATGAAATAGCTTTAGGTGTTTCAATATTCTATGTATCAGTTATATTAATAAAATGAGATTTTATGTGAATATTTTGTTCCTTTATTTTTGTTTATATATGCATTTATTTTATGAATTTTGCATCTAAATAATATAAAATAAAGAAAAAGTGTGTTTAAATACTATTAAAATATATTCTTGATTATATAATCCGGAAATTTATGGGAAATAAACTATCTGAATTATAAAATTCGAAGGGCTATTTTGTAATTTTATACGACTCGCGAGAACTTAAGAGGGTGGAAAAAGTAATAGTCAAACATCTGTCTTGTCTTGTGTATAGTTTATTTCATAACTTGTTTCTTATGTTGTCTTATTGCATGTAAACTTTATTCTGTGTAAAAGTTACGTGTCACAACGGAAACATCATTAGCAAGAAAAAGATTGCAGTTTGAATTTTGAAATGAAACGAGTCCCATGTGGAAATTAAATTGAGTATTTATACCCTAAAACTTTGGTAATATAACAAATTGAGATAGTAATAAATTGAGAGGATTTTAACTGAAAAAAAAATTCACCCTCACTTTCAAAATTTCTAGAACCAAGTTCACTCCCATATCAAATACGCATTTTCCCGAAAACTATAATTTACATTTCCTGTAACCAATGTAAATTCGTAAAACTTCCAATTTGTTTTTATTTTCCACTAAATTGATTTATCATTATCAAATTTGAATCCGGAATAGTATCATAAAAAATTCCCGATAGTCTCAGAAAACTAATTCTTATTTCCGAAGATTCATACCACTCCAAGAAATCTACGTTTTTCCTGCGAAAGTTTCTGCGGATTTTGGCCAACATTCCGCAGGAAATCGGTTTCATGCGGATTTTCCTAAGGATTCAGGTTCCCAGGTAATACCTTCGTGTGTAATGGATTCCTGAGGATTTTAGGATCTGCACAAAAGCTTTCTGCGAATATATCCGCACGAAATGTCATTAAATCCGCAGCTAAATTTTGGTCCGTTTTAAAGAGTTAACCTGCCGTTTACTACAAACAATCCGTAGGTACTTCCGCTGCAAATGACGCAGGAAAATCAGCAGGAAATCTATAAAATAGCAAAAAAAATAGCTGGTAAATCTGCAGCTCAAAGCATTCTATTTATTTAAATAAAAAAAGGTACAATTTCTCTAAATATTTTAGTAATTAGAATATATGTAAGATATATGGAATTAATAAATTTAAATTACAAATCTTTTTTTATTAAAAAATAAATTAGTAAATTATAAATATTTAAATATCAATATGTAATTTGTTTTTTGTACAAAACATATTAATATATAAATTCAATGAAAAAAAAAAACAAAATAAATAAATAAACCGCAGGAAAATCGGCAGGAAAGACCATATGTAAAACCGCAGCAATACCTGGGGAATTTCCTAAGGAATCGTTGAAATTTCGTCACCAGTTCCGTAGAAAAATCCTCAGCAAAATAAAATTTACCTGCGGATTTTCCTGCGGTATATGAATTTGCAAAACAAATCATTTAACTAATGTGATCCTCAGCAAAATCCGACGTACTCCTGCGGAATATTTAACGCATGAAAATCTGCAGGAAAAACGAGAGAATCCTTTAAAAATATGTTAAAATTTTTTTAACAACCAATATTATTGAAAGTTTCCAAAGCCCTCAAGAACATGAAGTTGGTGCCAACGAATGCAAAACAGAACCTCAGTACCGAGGCAATACAGGGATAACACACCAAACAGAAAAAAGAGAAAGCATTAAACCACCACTAAAACAAACAACACAGCTAGCCTAAGGCATTAATTCACCAAAAACGGTCACACCGAAAGCAGAAAACATTGCAGCTGCTGGGAACAGGCCATCAACTCTATAACCGCGATATAAAAACCCGAAATAATCTAAGTAAACGCCAATAGCTAGTCACCCAACCTCCTACCTCGCTAAGCAATTTAAGGATTTCAACACCACTCATAAAAGAAAAACGGGGAAATTTTAACAGACTCAAGCTCCAATACAACGAAAGCACCTTGATATTCTGCACCAATTCATATACCTGAATAGTTCCTGTTGTGAATCCGGTTCCAAAGAAACCTTCACACCAATGAAATAAACCAATGATGTGTGGAGCAAGTGATAGTGATAATCAATGAGAACAAATGGTCTCCAAGCAAACTGTAACGCCCTCTCTAATTTAGATTATTTTAAATGAGTTTAGAATATACTTATATGATTTGTGTGATTTATATGATTTATTTTGATGAGTGATATTTTGTTATGATATATATGTTATTTGATTTATATATATATATATATATATATATATATATATACATGCTATTTGATTTAGAAATATAATATATGTTATTTGGTTCAGAAATATATATGATTCGTTATAGAAATATACATGATTTGTTGCAGAAATAAATGTGATTTGTTATAGAAATAAACATTATTTATTATAAAAATATATATGATTTGTTGCAGAAATAAATGTGATTTGTTATAGAAATAAACGTTAGTTATTATAGAAATATGTATGATTCGTTGTAGAAATATATATATTCTGTTATAGAAATATATGTATGATTTGCTGAAGAAATATATGTCATTTGCTGTAGAAAATATAAATGATTTATTATGGAAATATATATATATATATATATTATAGAGATATATTTGTTATTTATTATTGTTATAGAAATATTTTATATATAAATATATATATATATATATATATATATATATATATTAGAATAGAATATTGAGATTTTGGTAGGCAATCTAATATATTTTTGTACTGAATAATATATTTTTGTACTTAATATGATATATTTTGGTACTCAATTGATATATTTAATTACTAGATCTAATAGGTGCATTACTTGTTTCCAAAGTTTCTCACTTATTAGTTGTAAATTATCTCTATAAATAGAGAACTCACACAGTGCATTCTACACACCGAAATTCACAGTTGATGCATCATGTGTTTTTCTTCTCTTCTCCCTCTTTTGACTTGTGTTGACGAGTCTTTCTTCTTTTTCTACTCCTTTCTGTCCCTTCGGAATTAAAAGTGTTCTTAAGACTATAATCCCTCTTATGTTTAATGTCCTTTTAAAGAAGAGAAAGCGGTATAGTTCTTCTCGATCAATCCAAGGTAAGGGTGAGACTAACTTTGCAATTCTATTAAGTATGTGAATCAATGGTTAGGTTTAACATGATGTAGGATGAGTTTTTGAGGAATTGAAAAGTATGTTAAAATTGTAGAATTAATGAATAAACTGTGGAAACTTGTTAAAAAGATGTAGAAACTGTCCTTAGACCTTAGATAATGATTAAAATGATTTGATGATATTTATAATGTTATATAATTAGATATATATTGCATGAATTATGTTTGATGATTAAGATGTTGATGACGTGCATTTGTAATTGTTATATATGATGATTATCATTATTGATTGATACTATTTTGTTGTTATGATGAATATGATTTACTTTGATGATATGATTAATGAGAGAATATTATATACTATGAATTAATGATTAAATGCATTACTTGAAATATTATTGATATATATTGCATGAATTATGTTTGATGATTGAGATGTTGATGACGTGCATTTGTAATTGTTATATATGATGATTATCATTATTGATTGATGTTATTTTGTTGTTGTGATGAATATGATTTACTTTGATGATATGAGAGAAAATATTATATACTGTGAATTAATGATTAAATGCATTACTTGAAATATTATTGAATGATCAAGATGTTGAAATGAATTTTTATTAAGCTTGATACGAATTGATTATGCTGCAATTGTTATTTAACTAAGTTGCAAGAATATGAATAAGTTGATGACGTTTAGCTCCAAATTATTGGATGCATGATAATATGTTGATTACGATGATTACGGTGTTTTGTTGTTAAGAGTCCATGCATAGCATTTCATTGAGCTTTGTCCTCACCACGTTTAGGAGCTTTGTCATCCGCACGATTAGGAGCTTTGTCCTCCGCACGTTTTAGGAGCTTTGTCCTCCGCACGATTAAAGTATATTAATACTTATGATGACGATTGGTACCACATGCATATAAGTGTCTAAGTTGCATTGTCACATTTGTCGAGTCAAGGTCGTTGTTGATGAATTATCATCCATGAGTTGTTAAGTTGTCGATGAATTATCATCTATGAGTTGTCGAGTTGTCTTCTACCTATGTGTTGTTAAAGAAGTACCTACGAAGATTATACGATGTTCATGGTGTGAATTATATGATATTATTATGTTGCTATGTTGTTTAACATATTGATTATGATATTGTTATGTTGCTATGTTGTTTAACATGTTGATTATGATATTGTTATGTTATTATGATATTGTTATGTTGCTATGTTGTTTAAGATATTGATTATGATATTGCTATGTTGTTTAACATGTTGATTATGATATTGTTATGTTGCTATGTTGTTTAACATGTTGATTATGATATTGTTATGTTGCTATGTTGTTTAACATGTTGATTATGATATTGTTACGTTGCTATGTTGTTTAAGATATATGATTATGATATTGTTATTTTGCTACGTTGTTTAACATATTGATTATGATATTGTTATGTTATTATGATATTGCTATGTTGTTTAACATGTTGATTATGATATTGTTACGTTGCTATGTTGTTTAAGATATATGATTATGATATTGTTATTTTGCTACGTTGTTTAACATATTGATTATGATATTGTTAAGTTGTTATGATGTTGTATATAATTGTTACTATTAAGTGATGAATATGTTGTTCCATATATGATTAATTATTATTAAGTGAATGCTATGAATATGTTGTTGTTATGTTTTCATAAGATGATGAATACGTTGTTGTTATATTATTATAAAGTGATGAATATGTTGTTTCATATATGATTAATTATTATTAAGTGAATATTATATTATGTTATTGATGATGATCGAACGTTGTGATTACTTGGTAATTGTTTATCAAAGATGCTATTGTTTAAGATGATTATGTTTAAGATGTTTATGTTGAAGATTTATGATGTTGATTATGGTGTTAGTACGTGTTGTTATATTAATATAAAATGATAAATATGTTGTTGTTATATATTATAAGGTGATGATTATGTTGTGTCGTATATTATTATTATTATTATAGGGAGATGATGATTACATGATATTATCTATGAGTTGTTAAATGTACTTGATGATGTTTATGTTAAGTTGATAAGTTGTTTTTTATTCATGAAATGATAATGAGATGGTTGATGAATAATTATTATTATGAATTAATGATGTTGTTATGTTGTATATGAATTAATTAAGATGTTGTTATGTTATATATGAACTATGAGTATGATGTGATGATCTATGTTGTTATGATTTGGTTAATACGTGTTATATGATTATGTTATAATGTGGTGAATATGAAGTAAATGATAATTAGAAATTGGTTAGACTATTAAGAATTATACGTGAAGAATTATTATTACTAATAGATGAAGTTATTCGTGTTGTTAAATATAATTATTGAATTATATGATTGATATTATTGTTTTGTGAAATCTCACCCCTTCTGCTTGAAAATGTTGCTCTTCGTATGAGTAACTTGCAGGTGATCGAGTTTAAGTTGCTGTTGTGAGTGGATTAGCTCTCATGTGTGTCTTTAGGTGCTCTGATACGTAACGGGATGAGAATTTTAATGTTGTCTTTCTATTCCTTACGTATTGCTCAAAGAATTTTCATGAATAAGATGTTGATCAAATTTGTACGAGATATTAATGATGAGGCCTTGTGCCAAAGACTGTTTTGATTATTGAATAATGTCCGCTGTGAAGTATTAAAGACTTTTTAGTTATTGAATTTTAAAGGATAAATAGTTATTTATTCAGTTTATGATTTTAAGAAAAGAAGTGTAGCATTCCGTTTTTTTGTGAATTACTCTGATTAAATAAATGAAATTTTCACGTTGGGAAAATGGGTTACACAAACAACAACAAAACAGCCCTAACTAGTGTATAGCAAAAAACCACACAAAGAGATATCAAAGCATAAACAAGATAAGAAGGAAGAACAAAACATCGAGAAGATTGTTGACCCAGATCAGCCAATATGGCCTAATCTGGGGGAGAGAGCAGCTCTCCAATCCAATATGAGAAAGTGTTACAAAAGGTTACAAGACTCTAGCCTTCAAGCTTTACACATGAACAAACCCTAGATTCTACCCTTTGGTATTTTCCCACTCTCACACTATGAACCCTAAAACCCAAGGTGATTACAATGTTTTTCCCAACCCAAGAGACACTCTCAACAAAGACACTCAATCCATTTGGTTCCCTCCTTTGCTATCCAAGTTCTCTCTCAAAAGCTCATACAAGCTCTCTTAAGTTCTTTCTCAACTCTACTTCAAAAAAGCACAAGAACACAATATATACTAGTCTTCCCCTGAAGAAATCGTGCCACGATTTCCCTAGATCGTGTCACGATCTGCAGCGGACCCCAGGTTGACCAGTCCTTATCAGTGATACTTAATGAGCAAGTTTCTGAATCATGTCACGATTTCCCAAGATCGTGCCACGATTTGGCGTCCTGCAAACTGGCTCACGGCATCTCAAATCGTGTCACGATTCCAAAATCGTGTCACGATTTCTCTGTTCTTCCAGACCACAAATTTGAAGCCAAAATCAACATTTCTCCACCTTGACTTCTAATTTGGTGGTGATGTCAGTTTAACCATCAACCACCATGCTGCTCTCTCCAAAAGGGAATTACTCTTCGACAAACTTGATCAAGTCCAAGCAATGCTTGAATCTTGATCGAGGCAATGACTTGGTGAACACATCCGCCAGATTCTCCTCCGATGCCACTTTCTCAACCACAATCTCTTTTGATTCAATCATGTCTCTAACAAAGTGCAGGCGAATGTCAATGTGCTTTGTCCTTTCATGATACACTTGATGATTTGCCAAGTGAATGGCACTTTGACTATCACAATGTATCTTCACACATTCTTGAGTAATTCCTAACTCACCAATCATCCCTTTCAACCATATGGCCTCCTTCACACCTTCAACAAGTGCGATGTACTCCGCTTGAGTAGTAGATAATGCCACCACGGATTGTTGATTTGCCTTCCAACTAATAGTCGTGCCATAAAGAATAAACACAAAACCCGACAAGGATTTTCTGGTGTCCACGTTGCCCGCATAATCCGCATCAACATACCCCTCCAAAGCGTCTTCATCTTGAGTTGCCCTTGTGTACTTCAAACCGCCCTTCAACGACCCATTCAAATACCTCAATACCCACTTCAAAGCTTGCCAATGGACAATTCCCGGATTTGCCATAAACCGACTCACAATGCTAACCGCATAAGCTAAGTTCGGTCTACTACAAACCATTCCATACATGATGCTTCCAACCCCACTTGCATAGGGAGTACCTTCCATCAATTGCTTCTCATCCTCGGATTGAGGACATTGTTGTATGGACAACTTTGTGTGGTGACCCAAGGGAGTGCTCACGGTTTTAGAGTTTGACATTCTAAAACGCTCCACCACCTTCTTCAAATAACCAAGTTGAGATAAGAAAAGTTCGCCTTTGTCACGATTCCTCACGATATCAATCCCAAGAACTCTCTTTGCCGGACCAAGATCCTTCATCTCAAATTCACCATTTAACCTCTCCTTGAGCTTCATAATCTCATCCTTGCTAGAGCTCGCCATCAAGATATCATCCACATATAAAAGAAGATAGAGAATGACTTTCTCACTCTTCTTCAACATGTACACACAAGAATCATATCCGCTTCTTGTAACACTCCTATTTCTATTTAAGTAATTAAACATGCGAATAATACATTTATTCAAGAAATAGAGATTACGTCTTATTCAAAATTCAAAAAACGATAGACATGTATATGAACTTCAACAGTCGCAGCGGAATATAAATCAGAGTGATCAAATATATACATGCCATGAGCAAATAAATCATGTCCCTAAGATAAATCTCAAAACCCAAACATACGGGCAGTCATCAACAAAACAATAATCCAAAGGAAATATAAACAACCTAATCTAGACCGACACGACAAGCCTAGATCAGAGCCGACACGACCCGATATTGGAGAAAGCTCCCGATATCCCACGCAAAGACTCACCGAGCACTACTCCTGCACAACGTCTACTCACCCATACAGGCAAGTAGGCGGTTAAAACCACTGGGGGTAAGTATTACATTATCATAACCAAATAATAATCAAATCGAATAATATCATGTACTTGAATAATATTAGTCATGCATAAATACTTACATCACAACTCGTTATCTCATATCAACATACATCAATCACATGAATAATTACCCAATCATAAATATTCATTCACAACACCAATCATTTAACAATCATTATCGACATGCATTCATCTCATTTCATCACCAATCACATATTTCACATAGGACTCATACTATGATATGCACTTATGGACACATAAATGCATGTGGTACCAAATCTCAACAAGGTCGTCACCTCCGATGGACAAGTCAACATCGCATGTAAGGCTCACCTCTGCCTTACAATAATCTCGAAGTAAAAGAGTCATCCCTTTTACAGCAACAACGACTATGATGCATGGACATGTGTAAGGACTCGATAATGCGACAACAATTCACAATCTCAACTCAGTATATAGGAC
Organism: Medicago truncatula; assembly: GCF_003473485.1. Taxonomy (NCBI): domain Eukaryota; kingdom Viridiplantae; phylum Streptophyta; class Magnoliopsida; order Fabales; family Fabaceae; genus Medicago; species Medicago truncatula. Next base: position 25,887,713 of record NC_053047.1, read on the forward strand.
AACACCCAATTATATTGATCATCTCCACAACATTGCATTATCAAGGAAACATGTCTACACACAGTTACATCATAGCATTCATCATCACACATCAACACGATTATCAATAATCAACAATGTCATTCAACATCAACTATATCATATAGTTTCACCATTCCAAACAATTCTCATATTCCAAGTAAGAGAACATACAACATCTCATCACAAATATCATATTCAACATTCAACTACAATCAAATACTTCCATATAATCATACGAAACTAATTATGAAAGATTTATAAGATGATTGGCTTAAAAGGATATTTTCATCAATGTTCGTCTCTCTTTAACATCTTACAAGAATCTTCCATTTTCAAAACCAAAACCAAATAAAACTCAAGGAAACCAATCTCAATCATTTTCATTTATCATATAATCACTACACTACTTTAATCCCATTCCATTTCCTTGAATTTCAAATTTCGGAAAAATCAACGTTCTTGACAATTTTCAAAGTGGAAATTCAATTACATAAACCAAGTCCAATTCTTGTTCAAGGAAGTGTTCCAGTAGGATTAATTGTACAAACAGTGATTATATAAGTTAAAAGAACTGTTTTAAGAAGTTCGGATTGGCCCTCGGAAGCTCGGAACAAAGTTTCAAAAGTGCTGGAAAAAGTTCTGCACGCTTAAGCATCCACCAGCTCGCTTAAGCGTCCAACTTCCAGTAGCTACTGTGACTGCACGCTTACCAGCTCGCTTACAGCACGCTTAAGCGTGCATTCATCAGACAGCAACTAGCGTCACTTGCAGAGTCGCTTAAGCGACCATTCAAAATTCTGCATAACAAAAGTTACGGGTTTCACCCATTTTTCACCCAAAACTCCCAATTTTGATCTCCCAATGCCCAAATATGTTTCCAAATAATGTTTATAGGTCATATAACTCACAAGGATACTCAAAAACACGTTGAACATGAAAATCAAACTCATTTTTAGCCAATTCACCAAATTATCTATTCACACCAAAACACCAACAACAATTCAAAATTTTCATCATCAATCCATGAATATGCATACCCAATCAGTGATTCATCAACAACAACATCAAATAACAACAATAACATCAATTGAGCAAGAATCAAATCTCAACATAACAATAACTTAGCAAAATTCACCAATTGAGCACAATTTTCACAACTTATCATTTTTACATATTTGAACATGTAACTTCACCAACAATCATACAATTATCATCAATTTATGCATACAAACATATCATCATAGTTGGAGCACGAATTTAGCAACAATCATCCATAATCAAAATTCATACAACATTTGAAAATTTACAAAATGATGATGATTATGATAAAGACTAACCCCCTTACCTTAATTATCTCCAACTATTAGCTCTAGCTTCACTTTAGCTCCTATGATTCTCCAAACCCTTGAATTCTTCAAGCTCCTCCTCTCTCTAACCCTTGTTTCTCTCTTCTCCCACTTTCTCTCTCTACCTCTTCTTAGGAAATGTTTTTGTAAAATGAATGGAATGATATTTTCCTAAGACACTCATTAGGTATATCACCTAATGGGCCTAACTTAGTTTCTAGTGGGCTTAACCCATTTCTATTCAAACCAAAATATTTCTACTCTCCAAACGATATTTAACTAATAAAGGTAAAATGTCACTAACGGTTACTAAACGGTAAAATCTCAATTTACTCTAGTAACTTAATAAAATACTATTCTCACTAATTACTAAAAGTAATTCCCACTAAAATTATAATTTTTACCCGATCTCACAAAATGACCAAAATACCCTTCTAACACGGAACTCATGAAAATGCACCCAATGATGATTAATCATACACAAACACATAAATCACATAATAAAAGTAATTAAAATAAATCTAGCTAAAAATCGGACTGTTACACTTCTCACAAAACCGGTCTTCAAAAGAAACTCATCAAACCGACGATACCATTGCCTAGGGCTTTGGTTCAACCCATACAAAGATTTCTTCAAAAGACACACCTTAGACTTGTCCTCCACAAAACCTTCCGGTTGCTCCATGTAGATTGTCTCTTCAAGGTGACCATGTAAGAAAGCGGTCTTCACATCCATTTGTTCCAACTCAAGATTGAATTGATTCACAATAGCCATAAGTATCCTTATGGAACAATGCTTCACCACCGGTGAAAAGTTCTCGTTGTAGTCGATCCCCTCCACTTGAGTGAAACCCTTTGCCACAAGTCTTGCTTTGTACCTTGGACCTTCAACACCCGGAATGCCATCCTTTTTCTTGAAGATCCACTTGCATCCAACTACCCTTTGGTGATTAGGTAACTTCACAAGTTTCCAAGTTTGGTTCCTCTCCAATGAATCCATCTCTTCATTCACTGCCTTCAACCAATACTTGCTTTCTTTGCTCTCAAATGCCTCCTTGAAGTTTCTAGGCTCTGAGTCTTGCACATCTTCCGCCGCATTTAGAGCAAAACACACAAAGTCCGCATAACTGAATCTCTTAGGAGCCGTAATTGTCCTTCTTTCTCTATCTCTAGCCAATAGATACTCAGGATCCACTACCGGTTGAGTTCCACTTGTATCCGATGTCGAAGCTTCATCTTCCACATCTTCTTCTTCTTCATTTGGAAGCTCCACCTCAAACTGAGTTTTCTCCACCATAGTTTCTGGTACTTGAGTCTCTAGGTCTTTACACTTCATCCCCATCCGGGTCTCATCAAAGGTAACATCCCTACTAACTAAGACTCTTGATCCTCAACTAGATTCCAATTTCCACAACTTGTACCCCTTCACACCTTCCGGATAACCAATGAAGACACATTTCCACAGCTTGTCTTGCTTGATATGCGCATATGCCAAAGCTCCGAAAACCTTCAAAGAGGAGTAATCTGCGGGTTTCCCACTCCATACCTCCATAGGTGTCTTGAAGTCTATCCCCGTTGATGGACATCTATTGATCAAATAAGCAGCCGTTGTCACGGCTTCACTCCAGAAACTATTAGGTAACCCAGCTCCTAGAATCATACACCTCACACGCTCCAAAAGAGTCCTATTCATGCGTTCCGCAAGACCATTTTGTTGCGGTGTTCTCGGTACGGTTCTATGCCTCTTGATTCCTTTCAACCTGCAAAACTCATTAAACTGCTCTGAAACAAACTCCAGGCCATTGTCAGTTCTTAAACCTTTTAGTTTAGTTCCCATTTGATTTTCTATGAGAGTGTGCCATTCTTTGAACTTTTCAAAGGTATCACGTTTGTTTTTCAAAACAAAGACCCACACTCTCCTAGAATAATCGTCAATGACAAAAAGAAAATAGGAACCTCCCCCATGAGTAGGAGTCTTAGAAGGACCCCAAAGATCCGAATGCACATACTCAAAAGGCCTACTAGAATGATGCATGCCACTTCCAAACTTCACCCTATGTTGTTTGCCTAGTATGCAATGCTCACAAAATTCTAGCTTGTCCAATTTATCTTTCCCTAGCAAACCTTGTTTAGCTAGTTCAACTAAACCCCTCTCACTAACATGCCCCAATCTCAAATGCCACAATTCAGAATTATTATGAGATGCAACACTAGCTATCGATGCATTACCAATTACTATGGAACCATCTAAAATGTATAAACCGTTCATTCTAGACCCCTTTACCGTAATCAATGCACCATGCGAAATTTTACAAACCCCATGCTCTATTCTAGTGCAATAACCTAGATTGTCAAACATGCTTATGGAAATTAAATTTCGCTTAAGTTCGGGAACAAACCTCACATCCCTTAAAAGGAATTCACGGCCATCAAACATCTTTAGACAAACGTTGCCCATGCCTTGGACTTTGCAAGCTTTGTTATTTCCGAGTCGAACAACTCCTCCTTCTTTTAGAATCAAAGTCTCAAAATATTCCTTTCTAGGACACATGTGATAAGAGCATCCCGAGTCCAAAACCCAACTCTTCTCCGGTTCCCAACTTGTTACCACTAGTGCACCCGCACTCTCATAACCTTCTTTATTTGAAGCCTCCGCAACTTGAACCGAAGGACTACCGTCGCCCCCCTTATCCGGACAATCTTTCTTGAAATGACCTTGCTTGTGACAAAGAAAGCATTTATACTTTGATTTGTCAAAGCCCTTGGACCTAGACTTGGATCTTGATTTCCCTTTGCCTTTTCCTCTATGCTCATTCCTCCCTCTTGTAACATTCAAGCCTTCACTACCTTCATCAACCTTCATGTCCTTGAACTTGGTCAATTCTTTGGTTCTCAAAGCCGCTTGGACCTCCTCCAAAGTAGTAGTGCCCTCCTTACCATAAAGGATGGTATCCTTGAAATGCTCAAAGGACTTTGGTAATGAACAAAGTAACAACAAAGCCTTATCCTCATCTTCCATGTTAACTTCAATGTTGGCCAAATCATCAAGAATCTTGTTAAACTCCGTAAGTTGCTCCGAGATCGATTTAGACTCCATCATCTTGAATGAATAGAGTTGTTGCTTCAAGAGTTGCCTATGAGCCAAAGATTTCGTCATATACAATGACTCCAACTTCGCCCACATCGATGCCGCGGTAGCTTCTCTCGCGACATCCCTTAAGACCTTATCTCCGAGACATAAGACAATGGCACTCTTTGCCTTGTCTACCATCTCACGCTTCTCCTCTTGTGTCAAGGTTGCCGGCATCGCCGCTTGACCCTTCAATGCTTCTACACACTTTTGTTGTGTCAATACCGCTTGCATCTTAACCTTCCACAACCCGAAATCATTACTTCTGGTGAACTTCTCGATGTCCCACTTTGACCCCATGATATCAACTATCAATCACGCCTATGCCCCACGGTGGGCGCCAATTGTTGTGAATCCGGTTCCAAAGAAACCTTCACACCAATGAAATAAACCAATTATGTGTGGAGCAAGTGATAGTGATAATCAATGAGAACATATGGTCTCCAAGCAAACAACAACAACAAAACAGCCCTAACTAGTGTATAGCAAAAAACCACACAAAGAGATACCAAAGCATAAACAAGATAAGAAGGAAGAACAAAACACCGAGAAGATTGTTGACCCAGGTCAGCCAATATGGCCTAATCTGGGGGAGAGAGCAGCTCTCCAATCCAATATGAGAAAGTGTTACAAAAGGTTACAAGACTCTAGCCTTCAAGCTTTACACATGAACAAACCCTAGATTCTACCCTTTGGTATTTTCCCACTCTCACACTATGAACCCTAAAACCCAAGGTGATTACAATGTTTTTCCCAACCCAAGAGACACTCTCAACAAAGACACTCAACCCATTTGGTTCCCTCCTTTGCTATCCAAGTTCTCTCTCAAAAGCTCATACAAGCTCTCTTAAGTTCTTTCTCAACTCTACTTCAAAAAAGCACAAGAACACAATATATACTAGTCTTCCCCTGAAGAAATCGTGCCACGATTTCCCTAGATCGTGTCACGATCTTCAACGGACCCCAGGTGGGTGAGTCCTTATCAATGATACTTAATGAGCAAGTTTCTGAATCGTGTCACGATTTCCCAAGATCGTGCCACGATTTGGCGTCCTGCAAACTGGCTCACGGCATCTCAAATCGTGTCACGATTTCTCTGTTCTTTCAGACCACAAATTTGAAGCCAAAATCAACAGTTCTATTGTTGAAAAAATCATTCATCTCCTTCCAAACCGTAGCATTCCAACTGAACTAAAAGTCATGACTTAGATTCTTAGAGGTCGTCTCATTTGACCAACTATCCAAATGCACAAATAGGTTATGAAGGGTTATATATTTAACTTGTAGTCAACTCATCACCATATTTGCCATACCCATCTCACAATGCAAAAAAAGATGCATCTCCGATTCCTCCATCCTTCCGCAAAAAAAAATAAAAATTCTTGAGGCTTTCAAATCGAAAACTCCATTCGTAGAAAGATTCATACTTGTTTGAATTCGGTCAAATAAAGAAGTCCAAGCAAAGGCTAAAACATTAGACGTTGCCCGACTCTTCCAATATACCCAAACACTTCCTCCTCACCCATTACCACCCTCACCATCTTACAAGAATAACCTCCCTAGTAACTTATAGCAAGAATTTACCGAAAAAACAACTTGTTGGTTTGCTTCAGCTGGTTGTGTGAAAAGTAGAGAGCCATACCATGTTGCAAATTTGTTCTTTCGCGTTGTTGGTGTGCAAATGACATGGACAGATTTTGCAACTTAGCTTCTTCAAATATTATCGATTTAGTAGTGAATATGTTCTCATGTTGAAACATGAAATTGAAGAACATTGTGTTGAGGTAGTATATTATTGATGATTTCAATTGGAGAACTCAATATTTACATGTTTAATTCTCATATTGTTACCCACTCTAGACGTTGCAGGAGGGTTTTATGAGGATGTAGAAGACAATACCCTAGAACTGTGCACCAAACTATTGGAGGCGGAAGATTTGTTAGACGATCTCTATCGATACCTTGTTAAACAAAGGAAGAGGTCATGCAGGAACGGCATCATGCCAAAGATTCGAGTTTAGAAAAAGATTCGAGTTTGAGTGTAATAAGTGCATCGTGTTCGTGTATCACAAATTATTTGGGTGCCCTGCCAAGTTAAGATCAGAGTAAGAGAGAACCATTTGAACTGAATTTTCATATATAAATAATATTGTGTTACATATGCATCGCGACACTTTATGTTCTGTTAATATTATAGTTATCATACTTATTTTGTGTGCAACAAAATCTGTTGTTTTTAAATATTGCTTGTTAATAGAAGGCTGGTTTGTCATTTTTTTATGATTATTTACCCAATTTCTTTTACCTGGATTTGTGTCTTTTATTGCATATTGTTTTCTTGATATTATTTTTGTTGACAAAAGAAACGTTATTTACACATTTAAATTGATAGAGTATGTTAGTTAAATAGAATCACATATTCAACATCGCTAAAAATATAAAGGATAAATCTCCGACGAAACTCACTACATCTAAATTAATAGTTTATAAGGACAAAATGACTAAAAATAATATGAAAAAAAAAAAAAACAAAGAGACTGGAATTCACATCTTTGAGGATCTGCAACGTAGCCACTCAATCATTAATTAAATTTGCAATTGGCTAGAGTTGCTCTTTCAATAGGCATTAAAATATATTTAACTCTAAAATAAATTATAACTAGTGTAACGCCCCGTGCCAAGCACGGGATACATTTTATTTAAATTTTTTTAACAGGGTTTACACATAAATAAGTTTTTTAGATATTATTTGACTTTTTTAGTTTGATTTTATTCAGAATTTTGATATTATGTAGTACTTTATCTTCATATTTAAAATTGAGGCAGAGTTAGCAGAGACATGCCAACTATGCTTAAAAGAGTGAGAAAAAGTACAACTATGCTTAAAATATAAAAATACTATAAATAATTACTATATTCTTAAAAATATATCTAATTAATAAGAGGTATAATTACCTCTGTTATAATCTACGATTATGGCTCTGCCCTCTCTTTAGAAATCTTCCGCCACCTCGCCCCCTTTTTTCGAAATCTTCATCACTTACGATGTACCAACATGCAACGATGGTGCGATGAGTAGCGTCGTCCCCCCGCGCCACCCTTTTTCTGGTTCCCACAACAATTCGCGTCGTTTGTTTCTGATTCAACCAGTACCGCATCTGCTACGGGTGGTGGTTGCTTAGTTGTTGGTATTCGTAAATTGTTGGTTGTCACCGGCGATCGTGTTTGTTCTGTGTGTTGGCTTCATAATGGCAGAACCCCGCGTTGGTTTGTTGAAACCCGAAAGGGTCCGTTTTTTATCCTCTATTTTACCACCGTTTTAGACCTTTTTCGCCGCCGTGTGGATTGGTTATGGTGGGTCATTCGAATCCACCGTCTCCTCCCTTTCTTTGGACGTGGTTGCGGTTCTATGTTGGGCCAGAAATAACTGTTAATTTGATGTTGATCGTAGCAGTAAACAATTAGTATGTGTGAATTTGTTAATTACCGTGTTTGGCTGTTGAATCTACTCCCTACTCTAAAGAATATGTATGTGTTTCGTATCCAATTAATCCTTGATTGACATGAGACTCTTTGAACTTGAAAGAGTCGTTAATGCTTGTTGCCATTGTTGCAGGGAGTTGATAGCACGTGATCCGATTTTGTGTTATAGATCGATCAATTCACCAAATTATAGACCCGATTTGCCCTCACAAACGTCTATCGTTAATGGTATTCGTTTGTTAGAATTAATTAGGGTTGAATCCACTTTGTTGATCTTTTTTTGATGTATTACCCGTTAGGGTGGATCCAATTGGATTGTCTGGATCATATTTTTTGTCCTCCCAGATTTTATATAATTTTTTTCCTTTTTTTAATAATATATATGAGCAACTGGCAATCGATTAAAGTAGGGTACCAACTTAATTGAGATTATTCTTTCCGCTCTTGTCTTATAAAATTATAATAAAAAATCTACCACTTTGAATAAAGCTATTACGATTTCAATTATAAAAAAAAATATCTAAGTTCAAAAATTTACTTATATGCAATTAGTTTTCTCGAATGTTTCTAAAAAAAATATAAAATTATGAAAAGTGCTATCTATTGTAACTTGTTTAATGAGAATAAAAAAAATATTAAAAATAAAACTTACATGAATTAAAATGTATATTAGGATAAATAACATTAAATAGAGTCGACGGAGTGAAAAAGAGGAGAATTATCTTTTTTATTTTTAGTGTGAATTTATTGGTAGCATATGACATAATATTATAAAGTGATTGGAATTATTGTGTTCTTCCAATTAATTATTGTGAGAGTACTCTTCATTTCAATGGTTCTCAATTGTTCCAAAAAAAGTTCGTTTTAGTTTTCAATTGATTTTGCTGACTTGCATTTGGATTATTTGAAAAGACAAAAATTCTTACATTTCTGTCACAATAACCAATTTATGGTGTTGTTAGATAAATTATATTTCTCGTTTATTGGATACAAAATGCTAAGCAATCATGTATGTATTTTGAGTTGAAATGTTGGTGGAATAATCTTTCTACTTGTTTTGGTTATTCTACCTCATGATTTGGTTCTTTTGTATCTATGCATCTTGAACTTTTTATTTTCCTTTATTTGGCACATCTTGTGCTTGAATGGTTTTTAATATAATTGATTTGAGGTCTTCATACAAACAAAATCCACCCCAGTCAAGACACCAACTACATCAATATATAATTTATTTCATGTTGTTAGAAAGGGATGGGGGTTTAAAATCAGTTTAATGATAAAAATATGATTCAAATTACATTTAATGTCGTAATAATCATTGAAAACATCATATGCAGTGTAAATGAATACATGTTTGTAGGGACCAAAGAAGATTTAAATATTTTGATTTTTGTGTTAATTGTAAAATTCAGTTTGTATTCGTTGTGTGATGGTCTATACAAACCACTGTTGCAAACAAAATCAAATGACGTAATCGTGAACACCATTCCCTCTTGGAGCTGCTCATTGAACTTGTAGATCAATGTTCTTCGTATAAACGCACCTATTCGATCACCCTAGATAACAAAGATTAAAATACTATAATTTAAACAAAAAGAAAAAAAATGATATGAAAAAAGTACCTTTTGATCCGTTAGAACCAACTCCATAGAAAATAATAGTTTTTCATTTTTGTAGTCTTGAACAAACCAAGCACGAACAACCATCACAACCAATATCCACGATTATTTTCTCGGCGAAACATTAGAGATGAAGTCGTGTTTCGTAGACGTTTTTCTTTGCAATAGAAAAAATTAAACAAATTACTTAGAATATAGATATCAGAGAACCAGAGAACAGAAAAAGAATAACTATATTTTGTGATTGTTGTGTACTCCTACCCAAAAGCGCTACTATTTATATAAAAATAGTACCATAACGGTTAATATCTACAAAAAATTAATATTATAAATTGTGTATTAAATGATTAGATTATATTTCATATAACCTACAAAAAATTAACTTCATAACAATTAAAATTCAATAATATCTTATTAATATCAAGTAATATAATTTTGTAACGAATAAAAATTAATTATATAACCTTAAAAACTAATTACTACAATTAAATTTTTAATTAGTAGGTTACTATCATAGAGTGTAACGGACCAAAATTCAAAATATAATTTATTCAAGTTATTTATTATAATTTTGTAACTTACCAAATTTTTAATATACCATATAAATGGTAATCGAATAATAATTATATTAATAATTATTTGATTGTAACGTACAAAATTTTAACGTAGCATATAAATTTTAATCGAAACAATTATTATATTAATAATTATTTGATTGTAACCAACTGTTTATTTTATGTACAATTTAATGATTAATAAAAAACGGTTTTTAATAATAATTATAATTATTAAGCTTGTATTAAAAATTAGGAGAAACTTTTGGAACAAATGCCAAGTAGGATTATGATGATGTGGACACCTTTAGAGGAGAGGATTTTGGAATAGGCTATTTCTAAAAACTCTAAATTGTTAGTATAAATTTTAGTGTATTGTAAATTTTATTCATATTTTTATTAAATATATTCAAGATAAATAATGCTATCCGGTGCTCCCGGGGCACTGGTTAAGAAACAATAAAATTAATTGGTTCCACTTAATTTACTTTAATTAAAGTGAAAAGTTGGTCAACTTAATTAAAATAGGAATGGTTGTATTCAATACTCATTAAACTCCATCAATATGATTTTGTATTTCATACTTTAATTGTATATGTTTTATCTTTGTAATTACAAATTTATTTTGGACTATATAATGTTTGTCTTATTTTAACTATTTCTACAACTTTTAATTAAAAAAAAAAAAACAATAGTTTTTTTCACCGTAAAAAAAATCATGGAAAAAAATTGGTTTGAGTATAGGCTTTTCAGTGAAGAAATTGTTAAGATATGAAAGGAAGCAAGGGAACTAAAAAAAAGGATTCTAAAAAGTTCACAAGAAAAACAAATGAAAGGAAGCGTATCTTTCTAAAGAGTATTAAATTTAACGTTTTCCTATTTTGATTAAGTTGATAAACTTTAGACTTTAATTGAATGAAATTAAATGAGACACATTAATATTATTATTGTTCCTTAACGAGTGCTCGGGGGCACCGGTTAGCAACACTCATTCAAGATATATCCACAATAGAGCACACCACATTAGTGCCTAAGTTGGTCCCCTATGTCTACATCACCAATTTTACGGTACTACTTAATAAGCACCAATTTTCTCCAACATAGCACCTGAAAAGAAATTATTAAATAGGTCCCACCAATAATTTTATATCATTACATTTTTAACAAAATTTATTCATTTTACTAAGATTTATTAAATGGGATCCATGAAAACTAAAGAGAGAGAGATGATGCTTTCATAGCCACCCTCCTCCATAAGCACCCATATGTTATACTTCACAATGGGGGTGCTACTTAATGTGGTGCTAAATAGGTGAAGCACCCACCATTGTGGATGGTCTAATAAATACATATTTTTGTTTTAACTAAATAATGAAAGACGAAGACAACAAAAATTCCAGAACCAACATTATTTTTTTATTTTTTATTTTGGTAGATCCAGAACCAACATTATTAGTCATAAGCCTCGGTGAACACGAATATATATAATAACCAAGTCTCTGCACAAGACGAATAGAGACCGTCAATATAGAAACAACAAAGCAAATGACATTGTATATAGGCTGAACACCCAAAAGAAAATTCATACACCTCAACATCATAATCACCCATAAAGACAAAACCAATCGATTGCTACCATTAACACCAATAAAAAGAAACCTCCAAAAACAAGACCAACGCCAAAGCAAAGTTAAACTCATACACACCATCATAAACCAAACTGAGTTATAACCTCTAACTTCATCGCAAATGACCACATAAACAAAATTCAATCACACATCGCTGCTACTCACACCAAAATCCCTAAAAACTCTCCATCTCATCACCGCCTATGAGCCCTATTAAACACCCAAATTTGACTCATTCCAACACTTATCCGGATTCCACCACCAATTGACCCCAATGTGTAGGAGAAGACACTATAACAAGCCAAAAACTTAAGTCAAGAAACTGACTTTCGTCCTCGAATCAAATGTGATCGGCTCACCAGACTCTAGAAACAAATCACTAAGTCACCCCTCAACTCTCGGACCACCAAAGATGTCACATTAACCGGCCAAAACAAATGCATATTCTAAGCTGACGAATATAAATATAAACAAAGAACCCAGAATTTCCATTTGTTAATTTAAACTAACTAAGAAAATTGATAAAAGAACAAACAGGACCCTGTTAAAGCAACAACTAACATAAGGGCGCAATAAAACACCACTTATAATATATACAATTCTTATAGAAATGTAAAGTTCATACAAGTCCAATTTATCCATTGTGATTTTCTCCCATAGATTGTCATATTCAACAGCATCTAGTGCAGAACCAGATTTTGTGCTATCATTATTTTCTGATCTATCAAATTTTCGTTCACCTTCTGAGTTTGATCCTAAAGTATTATTTTCTCTATCAGCATATTTTGTTTCATAACTTGACATATCGGTATCACCATCCCTCTGACTTCCATGCTCATACTGTTTATTGACTGCAGCCGTGGTGGCCACACCAGCTGCTGCAATGTTAATTACAAGGGATACAAATATAACGGAGAGTATCTTAAAACAAATTTTCATTAAGGAACACAAATATGTAAACAAGTGATGCCAACAAACAATAAACAGATTGGCAAAAAATTCACGAAGAAATTGAAAATATTCCAGTATTTCCTTCACCATATATATCCTTCAGATTACTTTCTTTATAGATGATACTATCAAAATAAAGAACTGAACAGGTGCAAGTGCAATGACATGAGATGTAAGCATATGAATGAATATTCCATATATAGTGATGAAGGAAAATTTCATAACCCAAAGAAACGGCAAATTGAAGTATATATATGTATGATTTCCTAGTAGCTATTGCATATTTGTCATCCATATTAGAAAAAACAAAATGAGTTTAAAAATGATAATTCAAAATTGATAAGATTTCCTAGACTAGCTGGGCCCTCCAAAACTGTTTTTTACGCGAGAAAGTGAGTTTGATGAAGCAAATTGAACAACTAAAATCTTATCAATTTTCATATCATGATCTATTATTTTATCAAATATTAGTGCACCTGCAGTGGTGGAAAAACGATTGCTTCTGAAATGAGCTATTGGATTATTCTTTTTTATGTTTCTGATTCTAGACTTCAAATGGCCAAAAAAAGGGGCCTGTATAAACGGTAAAACCTTAACATATTATAAATTTAGGTTGTATCGCTGATACATGCATCATCATTGGTACAATCTAATTTTTTTTTATAACTTTGTCTAAATAATCGATTCAATTATATTTTTTTTATTATTTAGTTTAAATAATCGATTCATTTTTTAGGAGTAAATTACACTCCCCTCCCTTAAAGAGAAGAATGAATTACACTCCGGAGTTGGTTTCTATTTTATAAAAGTTTTTTTTTGTTACGAACCGAACAGAGAAAAAGAAAAGAAAAAACAAAAAAAGTTAATGCCTAACAAAGAGACGTCTATCGCAACATCAAGAAACATAGAGGATCAATCCGGCGGAGCCGTATCTAAAAGCACGAATTTCTCAGAACTTTCAACACCTAACTTAGCCAAACAATCAGTAGCAGAATAATTCGGCGACAATCCAGTCATGACACAAATCAACAATCCAATCTTGACTCAAGAGCTTCTTAATTAAGATAATCAAGTTACCAAATCTGTGTAACATATTAAGTGGGTTCTGAACCAACTGAATCACATGCAAGGAATTTGAATTGCAAATAATTCGCCGACAACCAGTCATGTAAAATATAAGAGGGATCAATATTACCATAGAAACCACGTAGAAAAGAGCCTTCATGATCTCAAATAAGACCACCAAACCCTGTTAAAGGTGAATTCCTAAACACGCTACCATCCACATTTAGAGAAACATAGCCAATAGGGAGGGGGAACTTCTAAGATCCACTCCTAACTACACCTTGGATGTCATTTGAACCAAAGTTCCCAAATATCATTGTAACATGGATATAACTTGATCTGAGATATCCAACCTATAATGTTTCAAGCTAATTTCGCGTCTCTGAAGCTTCTTAACGCTGTTAATAAATTCATCCACCTTTCTACCACCACGACCTGTCTTCTTCTTCGCATCATGACTCTTCGGCCGCAACAAAGTCTAGGACTCACCGTGATTCTTCTTCTGGTACCTTCCTTATTCTTCACCACCTCACAGTAGCAATAATTATCCCACCTGAAAAACAAGAATTAGGGTTTCTTACGAAAAAGTACTGTTACTGTGTGAGTTTCATGAATGAACAAAGGAACGATAGAATGAAAAGAGGAAGATGAAAAATGAAACGAAAAGAGTTCACAAATGACGAATTCAATTGGTGTTGATCCTGTTTCAAGTTTTCTGAACTCGGAATCTCTCTGGCACTAGTTGAAGCCATTGATAATGTACTTAAACTTTTAAAAATAAAAAATGAAATATAAAGATAAAAAATTAAAGATAAAACGCACTATGAATTAAAGACTCGACTTTTTTTTTCTAATTGAAGTTTTTATGTGTTTTTAAGATAACGATGATGGATATGATATTGAGGGGGATGAATGTGACAGTGAAGAGATGAAGGTGTGATGAAGTTGAAGAACAATATGAATTTCCTTAGTTTTTTTTTTTCTCTTTGTTTTTAATTTAGTAAATGATTATGTGGCAATTTTTATTTTAATTTAATTTAGCAATTACACATGTGGTGTAACACCTCGTTTTCCCAATATACAAATTTCTTAAAACATTTATCAGAGTCAGCATCATAAACAACGGGATATCACATATAACATGATCCAAAACAGTTAAATAATAATTTAACCAAAAGTCGTAAACATTGCAGCGGAATTTAGTTCATAATCCATAAATCAGTTTGGCACGTAGGCCCCATCAAAATATCTCAAATGAGTTAAATCAACTTAACAAAACATAATAATTGTTCAACATCATAAAACATAAACATGATAGTCACGTAAGAGAATGAAGCATGCAAATAACCCCATCCCGTTACGTATCAGAGTGACCTAAACGACACAGTGAAGGCAAGACCACTCACGACGGCAACTGCACACTAAGCACAATCACCTGCAAGTTACCCATACGAAGGGCAACATTTTCAAGCAGAAGGGGTGAGATTTCATAACAAAATAATGTTAATCAAGGTAATTCGAATCATAATTAACATTAACATCATAATCATTCTTAAATAACTTAGCATATTTAAATAACAAGTATCACGTATTCACATATTCAATCGTCATCAACAACATAGCATTATGGACATGACAATGTGACAATGCTCTTAGACTCTTTATATGCATGTGGTACCAATCGTCATCATAAGTATTAATATACTTTAATTGTGCGGAGGACAAAGCTCCTATAAATCGTGCGGAGGACAAAGCTCCTAATAATCGTGGTGAGGACTAAGCTCAATGAAATGTTATGCATGGACTCTTATGAACAAATCACCGTAATCAACATATCAACATGCATCCAATAATTTGGAGCTAAACGTCATCATTTCATCATATAAATACACTATGCACTAAGTTAAATAACAGCAGCAGCATAAACAAGTCACGTAGCAGGATGATATCATTATATCAATAGCACATCAATTGTATCATAGTTAAACTTCCATATCTTACATAATTGCAAAATACATTAATCATATCAATTAATACCAACATATCTTAAACAGCTTTACAGGCAGCATTAAACATCATCATTAGGTCTCATTAACATAAGGGGGTTCACTCTTGATCCAAACGTGCGACACAGATCGCACAAACGCTCAAGACACTCAAACCTGGAATTGCTCGCGAGGCGAGAGTTCTTACTCGCCATGGCGAGTACCAAACAATTCCCAAACTAAAGTTTTTCTGGGTCCAATCCTACCCTACATTCAATCCTAACCATTACTAGGTATGTTCAGGCACTCAAAGGCACTCAAGGTCCAACTAAAAAGGTCGAAACACAAAATCTAACATGCTCTCTGCCTTAGCTCGCTATGGCGAGTAAGGTTGCTCGCTATGGCGAGCGATACCAAAGGAACTCGCGAGGCGAAGGGAAAGGGCTCGCGTGGCGAGCGATGAAGATCATCACTCGCGAGGCGAGGTTCATAGCTCGTCGTGGCGAGCGATGAATGTCGCTATGGCCAAGCTTCCTATTTTCACAAAAATCCGACAATCCACAAGGTTCTAAGCCTAGTATTGATTCCAAAGTTTGTCCTAAACATAATCTAGGGTCCAGGAACACTTTCTACAACAGTTTAATCAATTCCTACTGTTTAATCATCAATTTTAGGGTTTTGACCTAATTCCAAAACTTTTCTAAATCAATCCTAACTTTGTCAATTAATCATCAGAATTACAACAACTAACATTATTGAATTATTAGTCTCACCCTTACCTTGTATTGAAGAAATCGCAGCACTTTAAGGTGGTTCTCCCTTCTCTTGGCTTTTTCTCCCTTTTTCTCCAAAAACGTACGTACAACAATGTTTTTCTAAAACTAGGTCTAACCTTTTTATATCTCCTCTTAATTACTAATCTTATCTCACTTTCTCCCCCAAAACTATCTAAAATATCAAAACAGCCCTCAACTAAATATTTTATATTATTTTCAAATCTTTATTTTATTCAACAATAAAATAAATCCCTTAATCTTATCAAATCTTCCAAAACTCATAACTTATCACAATATCAACTAAACCATCAACATAAACGTAAATCATTCAAATCATACCATAATCATGCATATATTATATAAATATAATATAATCGTCTAAACTCGATTAAGTAAACAATTAACGAAAGTGGGCGTTACAACTCTCCCCCACTTAAAAGATTTTCGTCCTCGAAAATTTACCTCAAGCAAACAACTCTGGATAAGACTCCACCATCTTACTCTCAAGCTCCCACGTCAAGTTTTCTATTGATCTTGTTCCTGGAACGAAGCCGGTGTCAATGGCACCTTATCGCATGTCTGCTTCCGAGTTGGCTGAGTTGAAGAAACAGTTAGAAGATTTGCTTGAAAAGAAATTTGTTAGACCAAGTGTTTCACCTTGGGGAGCTCCAGTTTTGCTAGTGAAGAAGAAAGATGGTAGCATGAGATTGTGTATTGACTATCATCAGTTGAACAAGGTAACTATCAAGAATAGGTATCCACTTCCGAGAATTGATGATTTGATGGATCAGTTAGTGGGTGCAAAAGTTTTCAACAAGATTTATTTGAGGTCAGGTTATCACCAGATTAAAGTGAAAGATGAAGATATGCAGAAGACAACTTTCAGAACATGGTATGGTCACTATGAATATAAAGTTATGCCTTTCGGTGTGACCAATGCACCTGGAGTATTTATGGAGTATATGAATCGCATCTGTCGCGCCATTTTTCGGAGGTCAAGGCCATTTGATTGGCTTTTGACTCGCTTTTTATCTCACGACTGAACAAATTTTTTTTAGGGGAAAAAGTTCCAAACAACCCATTTTGAAGAGATTTAGGGTTCGGGGGTTGGTTATATTTAGGGAAGGTATTAGCACCCTAAATATTCGTAGTACTCTACGAGAACCTCTTGATTTTATTTAACTTTTTGTGCATAAACTTGCTTGCTTTTAAAGAGATGAAAATGGAATTGAATGATGAGTTGAAAAAGAAAAGAAAATTGATTTTAATTGAAGAGAAAAAAGAAAATTGTTTTTTAGTTGAAAGTTGAAAAGAAGAAAAAGAAAATTGTTTTTTAATTGATTTGAAAGGACAAGTGTCCTCTGCCTACGTACCCGTGAGGGATCAAAACCTCGTAGTTCGGGGTAGAAATTGACGTTTGATTGGTTGAGTGTTTTTTATTAGATTTTGAAAAAAGGTTTTTGAAATAAAAAGCCAAGTGGCAAATGAGAATTGATTTGTGTTTTTTAGATTGAAAGAGATTGACTTGAAGTTGAATTAGAATTGATTTGAAATTTGATTAAGAAAAATAAAATAAAAAGACGGTCACTTGATTGAAAGTCAAGGTTTGTTGTGAAAAGCTCTTTTTGTGAATTTTGGATATTTGAATGTTTTTGTTGTTTTTTGAATATTTGAATGTTTTTGTTGTTTTGAATAGTAATGGAAAATTAAACAAATAGAGCAACAAAAAAATAAAGTGTGTGGGTGTGAAGAAAATATTGTTAGTTCAACAAGATAAATAGTATTTAATATATATATAGGACCAGAATATTCTGGAGAATATAATATTAACAGTTAATTTAAGACCAGAGCACTCTGGATTAATTTAATTAACAATGACCAGAGCACTCTGGAGAATAATTAAATTAAACAAAAATATAATATTAACAGTTAATATAGGACCAGAGCACTCTGGATTAATTTAATTAACAAGGACCAGATTGTTCTGGAGAATAACAAAATATAATATTGACAGTTAATTGAGGACCAGAGCACTCTGGATTAATTTAATTAACAGGGACCAGATTGTTCTGGAGAATAAATATAATATTAACAGTTAACTGAGGACCAGAGCACTCTGGATTAATAGAGAGGAAATTAAAATGCATGAAAAAGAAAGTAAAAAGATGAGATGCTGGTGGTGTATGAGCAGTAAAGTGAGGGTGCAAGAATAAAAATGAAGAATTGAAATTGGGCCTCGGGAGAAACGCATGGGCCTGGATTAGACCGGTTCAGACCGGTTTAAAGGTTGAACCGGTTCAATCCCTTTATAAATAGCCAGCTCCGGTTTTTTTTATCATTTTTAATTCAAACTTCTCTCTCTTCTCTTATCCTTCTCCAACGCCACCTTCTTCTCCGGTGGCTGGCGCGGTGGCCGGCGAGTTATCGCGGCGGCGCCACCGCGCCGGAGTTAAAAACTCCTCCTTTTTTTGATTTTTTTTTACTAAAATTTCCCTTTTCCTTCTCCTTTCCCCTTTTTTAAATCGTTTTCTGAAGAGAAGTTGAGACAGACCCTAGATCTACAGTTGAGAAACGCGACTACCTTTTTGTGAATTTTTTAGTTCGGTTTGGTTTGAGTGACTGTGATGTGGGTCTGTGGGTTGAAATAATGTGATTTATGATCGAGATTTGTGGCTGGATTTGATTGTTGTGTGCGTGATTGATGCTTGGTTGATGCGTTTGGGTTTTTGTGAAGATTTGAATCGAAAGAGGTTGAATGAAAATTGTTTTGTTGGAAAGTTGATTAGGGCTGGAATTTTGTTAGTTGGTAGCGTGTGTTTTGCTGGAAAATTGTTCTCTGTATTTTTAGTTTATTGCTATTTTTGCTGTTGGGCCCCCCCCTCTGTGTGCTGCTTGCGTGTTGTATTTATAGAGCTTGAAATGAGTAAAATTTTGTTGCTTGGGGAGGAAACATGACAGGCTGTTGTGGCTTGGAGAGGAAGCTGTTTTGTGGCTTGGAGGGGAAGCATGAGGCTTTGTGCTGTTTATTTGCATATTATCGGCCAACATTTTAGTTTTATGGATATTAAAATAAACAATAATAAAAGTAATAAATAAAAATAGAAGGACCAAAATAAAACAAAATGAGGTAAAAAGATAAAACTTAAAACAGATTTAAAATTAATAAAAGATGGAAATTAAAATTAAATGAAAAAAAAATGAAAATTGAGTGAAGAGGGTCCGACTCGGAATCAAATATGAGGTATTTTAAAATACCTTTCTGCCGAATTTTTTGCTCGAAAAGCTGAGACCGGTCGGAGTTAAATGACACGTGTCAGTGCTGTCTTAGGTCAAAAATTGGGGTATGACAGCATCTTTCATGCATTTTTGGATCGATTCGTAGTTGTGTTTATCGACGATATTTTGATTTACTCCAAAACTGAAGAAGAACATGCTGAGCATCTGAAGATTGTCTCGCAAGTGTTGAAATAGAAGAAACTTTATGCTAAATTGTCTAAGTGTGAATTCTGGTTGAAAGAAGTAAGTTTTCTTGGCCATGTTATTTCTGGTGATGCTATTGCAATGGATCCGTCTAAAGTTGAAGCGGTATCGCAATGGGAGACTCCTAAGTCAGTTATAGAGATTAGAAGTTTCTTGGGTTTAGCTGGTTACTACATAAGGTTTATTTTTCCAAGTTAGAATTTCCGCTAACACAGTTGACTTGTAAAGGTAAAGCTTTTGTGTGGGATATTCATTGTGAGAACAGTTTCAATGAATTGAAGAAACGTTTGACGACTGCCTCGATTTTAATTTTGCCGAAGTCCGATGAGCTTTTTGTGGTGTATTGTGATGCGTCCAAGTTGGGTTTAGGCGGTGTACTTATGCAAGATGGTAAAGTGGTAGCTTATGCTTCAAGACAGTTGAGAATTCATGAGAAGAATTACCCGACGCATGATTTAGAGTTGGCGGCTGTGGTCTTTCTATTGAAGATATGGAGACATTACTTGTATGGTTCGAGGTTTGAAGTGTTTAGTGATCACAAGAGCTTGAAGTATTTGTTCGATCAGAAGGAATTGAATATGAGGCAACGTAGATGGCTAGAATTGTTGAAAGATTATGACTTTGGGTTGAATTATCATCCAGGTAAAGCTAATGTTGTTGCAGATGCCTTGAGCAGGAAGACATTGCATATGTCCGCTTTGATGGTTAGAGAATTTGAGTTACTTGAACAGTTCAGAGATTTGAGTTTAGTTTGTGAATGGTCACCTCAGAGAGTGAAACTGGGAATGCTGAAGATTGATAGTGAATTTCTGAATAGTATTAAAGAGGCACAGAAAGTTGATGTCAAGTTTGTAGACTTGTTGGTTGCTAGTAATCAGACTGAAGACGGTGACTTTAAAGTCGATGACCAGGGTGTGTTGAGATTCCGAGGTCGGATTTGCATTCCTGACGATGCAGAGATGAAGAAAATGATTCTTGAAGAGAGTCATAGGAGTAGCTTGAGTATTCATCCGGGAGCTACGAAGATGTATCATGATTTAAAGAAGATTTTCTGGTGGTCTGGTTTGAAACGAGATGTGGCACAGTTTGTGTATTCCTGTTTAGTTTGTCAGAAGTCGAAGATTGAGCATCAGAAACCTGCTGGTATGATGGTATCTTTAGATTTGCCAGAATGGAAATGGGATAGTATATCCATGGATTTTGTGACGAGTTTGCCGAATACTCCTAGAGGGAATGATGCAATTTGGGTAATCGTTGATAGATTGACGAAGTCGGCTCATTTTCTACCGCTTAATATTAGTTTTCCTGTTGCCCAGTTGGCAGAGATTTATATCAAGGAGATTGTGTGGTTACATGGTGTTCCTTCGAGCATTGTATCAGATAGAGATCCAAGATTTACTTCTAGATTTTGGAAAAGCTTGCAAGAGGCTTTGGGTTCGAAGTTGAGATTGAGTCAAGGAACCAAATTGTTGTGCATACTCGATCGAGGTGTTACCCACTTTTGCAAATCATGTGCGTGATAGATCCGAGTTGCGTGATCCAAATGTTCATCACAAATTGCAAGCAGATCTAGTGAAGCACATATGGACAAAGTTTGGAATGTATGGTGATTGAAGATGATTTGTATCGTACTAAATAAATTACTTTTGTTGTATGCTTAGTTTGTCGCCTTCCATTTTAAGTTATTAGTGTGTCGCGTGTTTAGTTTGTTGTCTTGCATTTTAAGTGATTTGTGTGTCGCATTTGAAGTTAAGAAAATAAAAATAAATTATTTTACAAAATTTTGTTTTTCCAAAAAAAACTAAAAAATAAATAGTTAATTGTATTATTTTAATTTAATTATAATCGATAATTTTACGTAATTATAAAAACAAAAATATATAATTAAATAAGAATAAGAAATAAAAGGTGGTGGGGTAGGGTGTTGAATGAAAAACCATTGGAGAGGTAAAAATTGAAGAGAATTGCTGTTCCCACATCTGGTTTGGCTGTGTCACACGAGTACTTTACGAAAATGCCTTTCGGCAGTAAACTGCCGAAGTTTTTAATAAACCGGCGGCAGTTGACTACCGAGGAAAACCTCGGCAGTTAACTACCGAGGAAATCTGAACTTAAACAAATCGCAGAACCAGAACCTCCCATTTCCAAAACACTTTCTAAATTCTCAATTTCTCTCCAATCTTCACCAAATCCATTTTCACGAATTGCAAGCAAATCAAGTGCACATTATCACAAGTAAGTTGTGTGTCAATCATTTTAATGTTAATGTTAATTTGTTTAGGTTGATTTTTTTTTAAACTAAAGTAGTTTGTATGTGGTTAGGGTTGATTTCAAAATTGACAATTTGATGATTGCATGTGTAGTTTAGGAATTGATAAATGAATTTAGTTGTTGCCTATGTTGTTTAAATCATAATGTGGCTTTGAATGGTGGCAAATGAACACAATTTGAATATGTTTTATACTTTGCACACAAAGTGTTTGATAAAATGCCTCAATGACAATTTTATTGATTATTTAGTTAGTTTAGTTATGGAAATGATAGAAATGATGTTAATTATAGTTTGGTTAAGTGTATATTGAGTTTTTAGTTAGTTTAGGTTACGAGAATTATGATGGACACAAATGATTTAGTTGTATAGAAATGATTAAGTGTATGTTAATTATTGAATGATGTTTAGGTTATTATCGAAATGATGGGCATAAATTTTATTGTAATGATGATTATATTTAATGATTTTAGGTTATGGAAATGATGTTCATTGTTGTACTTTTAATGAGTTTGATTTTGTTTATGTTTAGTTTAGGTTTAATGTGTTTGATTAGGTTATGGAAATGATGCTATTTTTTTTTTTTTTGTAGATATGGCCGATCAGGACCCCATTGATCCATCTAAGATAATTGGTGGTAGGCGTGCGATGACTCAGAGCCACCGGAGGGAGAGGCCGAGCGGCCACATCCCAAAGAGGGGTAGAGGTCGGAGGGGAGATGGTTCAGGAAGCTCTCAGGCTACACAGCCTGAGGAGTCACAGGTTGTTGACCCGTCACAGCCTGTTGACCAGTCTGGGATGGAGTACCTGAACTATCAGGATCAGGTACAACATGATGTGACTGATGGTGGATATGACCAGGATCATATACCACAGCAGCAGGATGTAGGAGACGATGATGACATTGCAGCAGCTGCTGCACCAGATGTGTTACCTGTGGACCCTCCCTTTCTTGGTGGACCGACGGACTTATCTTTGCTCCACTCTTATGCCGGTCATGTGGCGTTGCCACTTTGGTATAATTAAAATAATGTAAGTGTAACTTTTTTTTAAATGTTTTTCCTTTATGTTTAATTATTTTCTTTAATTTAAATGTGTGTTTGTTTAATTATTATATCCACTTTTATATGTGTTTTTTTTTAATTCTATTTTTTATGTTTAATTATTTTCTTTAAATGTGTGTTTGTTTAATTATTATATCCACTTTTATATGTGTTTTTTTTAATTCTTTTTCTTTATGTTTAATTTTTTTTTTTAAATGTGTGTTTGTTTAATTTTTTTTTTTTTAATTCTATTTTTTATGTTTAATTGTTTTCTTTATATGTGTTTTTGTTTAAACCATATTTATTTTTCTATTATTTCAGGTTCGTAAGCTCCGTGTGCTTAAATTGATTAATCATGGAGCCAAGATTCTCACTCTCGGACGCCATAACGGAAATGAGAATTGGTTTTGGGATCCGCTTAAGCAGCGGGTTACATGACTTGGTTTACATGGGGTACTCTACCGTGCCTCATGCCCTGCTCATGACTTTATGCGAGAGGTGGCATCCTAAGACCAGCACCTTTCACATGCCCATGGGGGAGATGACTGTGACATTGGATGATGTTGCATGTGTAACGCTCTCTTTGAATTATTTGATTTATTTAATTATTTAATTGAGTCTAAAATTTATTAAGAAGAGTTTAAAATATATTTATTTGATTATGTGATTTATTAAGTGCCTTATGTTGTTATTTAATAGAATAAGATTTGAAAATAGAAATAAGATTGAGTTGAGAGTTTGTTATGAGATTTTAGAGAGTTTTGGGGGAGAAAGAGAAATAAGATAAAATAGAATAAAAGTTTATAAATAGGAGAGATCTAGTTTAGAAAAAAACATAGCGTATGATCAATTTTGGAGAAAATGGAGAAAAAGCCGAGAGGAGGGAGAAGACCTAGGAGTGCTGCGATTTTCATCTATAAGGTAAGGGTGGGACTAACATTCAATAATCTTAAGTCATTGATTCTGAAAATTGGATTTAACATGTTGTAGGTTTTCGTTTTTGAGAATTTGGGAATTAGGGTTAAAAGTGGTTAATTGATGATTTTCTAAAATAATGTTTTTGGTCAAGTTTTATATGGTTTTGAGTCTCTTTTGATCTATATAAATGTTTAGACAAATTTTGGAATCAAATTTGGGCATTGGGAAATCAAAATTGGGATTTTTGGGTGAAAAATTGGTTTTTCCCGAGAGCTGCACAGTAACAGCATCTTCTGTTTCATGTTCTTGCGTCTTTTTCACAGGTTTCCGTTTGAAACTGGGTTTTGGTGTAAAAATGAAAGTTGTAGATAATTTTGTTAGCTTTCCAATGGCTTTGGTTTGGCGTAAAAATGATTTTTGGTTTAGGATTTATGATGAAAATACTCCAAGGAGGTCTTAGTGAATTTTTATGAATTTCAGCACAACTTTGTCCGAATTTGAAATGAAAACTGGTATTGATTGGTACATAATTGGTCTTAGGTCTAAACACAAAAGTTGTAGGTATGAATGTTAGCTTTCTAACGCCGTTGGTTTGACTTCAAAAGGATTTATAGAATTTGAGTTATGGTCAAATTACTGAACGTAGGTCATAGTGAATAATTGATTATGATTGATGAATTAGAATATGTATGTATATGTTTGTGAATACGATATTGTCCATGATTGATGAAGTGTTATATGTATATATATGATGTTTTAAGATGTTGATTATTATTTAATGTTGTTATATTGTGATATAATTGTACATGCATTACTTGAATTATATGTGAATAATTGAGACGTTGTTGACTTGCATTTGATATTATTATGTCATGCTGTTTTTGTATACTGTTGTGTTTCTGTTGTGTTGTTGTTGTTATTTAACTTTGCTGCATGAGTCGGTCTAAATTGATTAAGATGATGAAGTTCCAAATTATTGGATTATATAAGAGGTTGTCGATTTTTTTAAGATATTAAGAGGTCGAGTCCATGCATTAGCATTTCATTGTTGGGGGCTTGATGCCCTGGAGCCTTTGCTCAATTAAGTTGAGGGCTTGATGCCCTGTGAGCCTTTTTACGCTCAAATAAAGTTGAGGGCTTGATGCCCTGGGAGCCTATTTACGCTCAAAGATTGGTACCACATGCATGATTAGAAGATTAAGTTGCATAGTCAAGAGGTTAAGTTGTCAAGTTATCAAGTTGTCGAGTTGTCGAGTTGTTAAGTTGTTAAATCATGAAATTGTTTAAAGCTGTGATTCTTTATATGAACTATTAAAGAAGTGAATTATGATATATTATTATCTATGATGAATATTATGATGATTACATGATGTTGTCTGTGAGTTGTTAAATATGATTGATGAATTATATGCTTAATATTATTGTTTGTGAAATCTCACCCCTTCTGTTTGCCCACCATGGGTAACTAACAGGTAACCAAGAATAGTTGATGTCGTGTGAGCTTTCCTTCTCGTGTGTCTTAGGTGCTCTGATACGTAACAGGATGGGATCTTTTGTTATTGCTTTTCTATTCCATACGTATTGTTTTTGAAGATTTATGACTATGTCTTTAGATTGGATTTTTATGCGACATTTACGAAGAGGCCTTCGTGCCAAAGACTGTTTTAGTTATTGAATAAATTCCGCTGCGAAGTATTAAAGATCTTGTATTTGAATTTTTAAATGATAAATAGTTATTTATTCAGTTTATGATTTTAAGAAAAGAATGTGACATTCCGTTTATGTTGAAAAACTCTGATTATTTATGCGAAATTTTTATGTTGGGAAAACGGGGTGTTACAACATGTCTCACGCATCTTTCGATTGAGGGGCGGATGTTGAGTCATGGGAAGAAGATGGTGAGGCATGAGGGAGCGGCACTGCTTATGAGGTATCTGGGTGTGTCGCAGCATGAGGCTGAAAAGATTTGCGGCCAGGAGTACGGTGGGTACATTAGCTACCCGAGCTTGGTAGGGCCAACTTATTGGCTGGTACAGAGGATCCAGAGGAGCTTCAGGAGCTGGCGAGGGTTGGGACTTACTGCGTCCGGTGTTACCTTCTCTACTTGGTCGGATGCTTGTTGTTTGGCGATAGAAGCAACAAGCGCATCGAGTTGATATATCTGACGACCATGGAGGACGGCTACGCAGGGATGCATAATTATTCCTAGGGAGGGATGACACTCGCTTACATATACGGCGAGTTAGCTGATGCATGTCGGCCTGGAGATAGAGCTCTTGGGGGGAGCGTGACACTGCTCACTGTAAGAAAACTTATATTTTATATTTATGTTAACTTTTATTTTTTTGTTAACTTTTATTTTTTTGTTATATTTTTCCGTGCGTAATAATTTATAAATGTTATTTGTTTGGTTTGTGCAGGCATGGTTTTTGGCGCATTTTCCTGGGTTTTACATAGTTGATCCCAACACTGACTACATGGAAAACTATTCGGTCGCAGCGAAGTGGAAGCTTCAGAAGGGTCTTGGGGAGGGGATCACGTATCGGTCACTGCTTGATCGTATACAGTTAGATGATGTATGCTGGAGGCCGTACGAGGAGCACAGAGAGATCTAGGACTTCGAGGAGGTTTTCTGGTATTCTGGCTAGATTATGTACGGTGTCCGTAGGGTGTACCGTCACTTTCCCGAGAGGGTTTTGAGGCAGTACGGATACGTGCAGACCATCCCCAAACATCCGACTGATGTTAGGGACCTCCCACCGCCTTTCATTGTGCAAGTGTTCGTCGACTTCGGCACTCACACGATTAAGGCGGACGATCGGGGTGAGCAGGCATGAGAGGAGACATGGCTGATGGCTATGTCATATGGTACACTAGGGTGTCTCACCCTCAGATCTTGTTGTAACACTCCTATTTGTATTAAAGCAATTAAACATGCGAATAATACATTTATTCAAGAAATAGAGGCTACGCCACATTCAAAATTCAAAACCGATAGACATGTATATAAACCTCAACAGTCGCAGCGGAATATAAACGAGAGTAAATTCAAATATACATGTTATGAATAAATAAATTACATCAACATAGATGCATCTCAAAAATCCCAACAAACGAGTAACCTCCAAACATAACAAAATCCAAAGATAACCTAATCTAGACCGACACAACGAAGCCTAGATCAGAGCCGACTAATTCTAAACACTGATATCGGAGAAAGCTCCCGATATCCACCAAGCACAAGAACTCACCAAGCAACTAAACCTGCACAACGTCTACCCATCCATACAGATAGGCAGGCGGTCCATAACAGATCCACTAGGGGTAAGTATTACATTATCATAATCCAAATAACAATTAAATCATGTAATATCATGTATTTGAATAATATTAGTCATGCATAGATACTTACATTGCAACTTGATAGCTCATATCAACATACATCAATCATATGAATAATTATCCATTCATAAATATTCATTCACAAACATCAATCATTGAACAATTATCCATTCATAGATATTCCTTCACAAACATCAATCATAATCATTATCAATAATCATTCATCTCATTTCATCACCAATCACATATTTCACATAAGACTCATGTTATGATATGCACTTATTAACACATAAATGCATGTGGTACCAAATCTCCAAAAGGTCGTCACCTCCGATTGACAAGTCAACATCGCATGTAAGGGGTCACTCCTTACATAATCTCCGAAGTAAAAGAGCCGAACTCTTTTACAACAACTCGACTATGATGCATGGAGATGTATAAGGACTCGATAATGCGACAACAATTCACAATTTCAACCTCAATATATAGGAGAACACCCAATTATATTGATTATCTCCACAACATTGCATTACCAAGGAAACATGCCCATACACAATTAAATCATAGTATTCACCATCACACATCAACATGATTATCAATAATCAACAATGTCATTCAACATCAACTATATCATATAGTTTCAGTACCATTCAAACATTCCTTACATTCTAAGTAAGATAACATACATATCTCATGATAAACATCATATCCAATACAATCATTCATTCATACAACTTCACTTAGCCATATAAGAATAGTCACCACAATTCATAAGACAATTAGTTTCAAGAAATGTTTTTGACCAAAGACCGTGTCAAGTGGCAAACGGTCAACATTAACAATTCCCAAGACAAAACAACATAGACAAGTTGAGAGTTCTCAAACAACCTTAACCAATCATGTATTCATGAATTTAAGTTGCCTCCGGACCATCAAACATTAATCCAAGAACAACTTAAGTTCATATGAAAGACCCCATTTCACAACTTTTCACATTCCCACCAGAAATATCACCTTTTACAAGATTAGAACAAATGAACTAAAACCAATAAATAAACTCTAGGACCTCAACCATGTATATACACAAGTCATATATGAGTGCAGTAATGTATACATCAACGTTTCATAGGCCAACTCACTTAAATTCAAGTTTTGCAAAGATTCGTATCATAAATGTTTCATTAAAGTCAAGAAAACACAAGGACTCACTAAGCCCTTAATACAAAGCTATTTCTTCCATAAAAACATCCCTAGATGAATAGGATAAAGTCCCTACACTTAGGAAGAAGTTTGGAACCAATTGGAGCGAAGAAAATTGCATTTTTGAGGTTTTTGGTCAAACAGCATCGTGGCACGTTGGTTTCCCATCGTGGCACCATTTTTCCAGAATCAGACAGGCTGAAAACCTGGTCAAAATCGTAGAACGTTAGCCCCGAATCGTGTCACGATTGTGGTTTGACAGACAACATCAGATTTCCAACTTCTACGTTTTCGCGCATAAAAATCAAACCGTTAATCCGTTTTCGATGCCGTTTTCGCCTACATGCTCCTAACACTTAGCACTATCATAATGCATAGAAAAATCACAGTTTCAACAACCTCAAATTCATTTTACAAACCTCACACAAACACTCGTTTTTCAAAACGGTTAACAAATGAATTTTCAAACGAAACTCCCGTTTTCTTCCAAAACAACTCGACTAACGTAACCACAACATAAAAACAGAAATTCCATTAAGTTTAACTCATCCAACCACATAGACAACTCAGTCAACAACTTTGTATATCAAATTTCACTTTGGGTTCTTCACTTGAACATCTAGCACAACTTCACCAATACAAACAACTTATTTCATAAAATGGAGTACTCATGATATCATTCAATAACAACAACATATCTACTTCAACAACACTTCATTTAGACATTCATAATTCAACAACACAATATCTCAATCCAACAATTGAGCAAAACACATAAGTATCCATTTTCACCAAACCAACAACAACAACTTATTTCACAACAACAAAATTATGAATCATGCATACCCAAGCCATGAATTAGCATCTATAACATCACTTAACAACAACAACACCTATTGATCATGAAACATATCACAATTCATCAACAACCATGCATAATTCACCAATTGAGCATAATTTACAAACTACTCATTTTCATACATCATGAACTTGCAATTTCATCATCAACAATTCATTTAACATCAAATTAACATATCCAAACATATCTATACAACATAAGCACGAATTTCAAAGATTGGGTTCATGATAATCACTTATTCTCATAATCAATTATGCATAGAATCAAGAGAAAAGAATTAACCAAATGATTATGATAAAGACTAACCCCCTTACCTTAGATGAAGATTAACCCAAACTCTTGCTTCAATTCAGCTCCTAAGCTTACCCCAATTGATTCTTCAAGCTATTCCCTTCAAAACCCTTGTTCTTCTCTTCACCTCTTTCTCTCTCTACCTCTCTCTCTAGGAAAATTTTAGTGAAGTGAAAGATATTTTTCTATGACAACCCTAATGTTATCTCCCTTAATGGGCTCAATTCCAAATTCTAATGGGCCTAACCCATTCTAACATAATTCTAAAAAGTTTCTATACACTCAAGGGTAATTACTAACAACGGCAAAATATAACCAAAATACCCTTCTAATACGGTAATCCATGTAAATGCATCCAATGACAATTAAATACACACAAGCACAAATAATCACGCACAACACATAATAAAAGTAATTAAAATAAATCTAGCTAAAAATCAGGCTGTTACACTTGCCACCTCTTCCAGGAGATCTTCCGAGGCCTGCAAATGAAGAGCAAATCATTGCAGAGCAGTGGGAGCGGTATGAGGCGAGAAGCTCGCCTGACACCTATGACAGGAGGAGGTTATGAGCATGACCCCTCAGCAGTGGTTTGAGGCCATGACCCATATGAGGTAGCAGATCGCGCCGATTTTGACCAGGAGACGAGCCTAGAGGCCGAGGAGGAGGCACCATCAGCAGGATCAGGACCAGTAGTAGTATTTTCATTTTTAGGACTTGTTTTTTAGTTTTCGTCTTTTGATGACATTGATTTGTATATTTGTATATTTCTACTTTGATGACATTATTTTTAATTTCATGGGCTCTTTTTACTTTGTTTAATGTACAAAAATGTTGGTTTAATTAAGTTGTGCATTTGCACCAATATTTTTTTGTTATTTGAACCGTTATGATGAATTTTAAACGTTTGCGTAAAAATCCGGCTTTCAAAATAATTTAGAATGATTTTCAAATGTTTTTTAGAATGATGAAGATTTCCTCGGCAGTTAACTACCGAGGTTTTCTTCGGCAGTTAACTGCCGAAATTTTGAAAAAACCGGCTGCAATTAACTGCCGAGGATCTTCTGCGCTACAAATCGAGCAGAATCTCCACTCATCCATTATTCATCTTATCTTCCAAAAAAATTCTTCAAATTTCTCTCAAAAACTCTCTAAAAAATACAACCAAATCCACCCAACTTTATTCAACAAAATCACAAGTAAGTAATTATAATACTATTAACTTACATTTTAGTTGTTATAAATGTTATTATTTTTAGTTTTTGAGTACATTTATTATTTTTTAGTAGATTTACATGTTATAATTAATTTTTAGGGTAGATGTTAGTTGATTAATGTTGTTAAAATATTTGCATGATGTTTATGTTATATGATTAATTTTTTTATTTTAGTAAAAGTATATGATTTTTAATATTAGGGTTATTTTTATGAATTTTAGAGTCTATGTATAATGTGCACATCAAGTGTTTGATGAAATGTTTGAATGAGTTTTTCATTGAATTTTAGAGTCTATGTATGATTTATAATTTTAGGGTTATTTTTATAAATTTTAGAGTCTATGTATAATGTGCACATCAAGTTAAGAGGTCTCAAGGATAAACTGATTGAATTCAACCAAGGAGTCAACCCCAGAGACACAAGGATGGTGGAACATGTAACGCCCTCTCTAATTATTTGATTATTTTAAATGAGTTTAGAATATACTTAAATGATTTTTATGATTTATATGATTTATTTTGATGAGTATATTTTGTTATGATATATGTTGGTATTTATTAGTATAATATATATGCTATTTGATTTAGAAATATATATATATATGTTATTTGGTTTAGAAATATAAATGTTATTTGATTTAGAAATATATATAAATATTATTTGATTTAGAAATATATATGTTATTTGATTTAGAAATATATATATATATGTTATTTGGTTTAGAAATATAAATGTTATTTGTTATAGAAATATATATGATTTGTTGCAGAAATAAATGTGATTTGTTATAGAAATAAACGTTATTTATTATAAAAATATATATGATTTGTTGCAGAAATAAATGTGATTTGTTATAGAAATAAACGTTAATTATTATAGAAATATGTATGATTCGTTTTAGAAATATATGTCATTTGTTATAAAAATATATACATGATTTGTTGTAGAAATATATGTCATTTGCTATGGAAATATAAATGATTTCTTATGAAAATATATATATGTTATAGAGATATATTTGTTATTTATTATTGTTATAGAAATATTTTATATATATGTATATATTAGAATAGAATATTGAGATTTTGGTAGGCAATCTAATATATTTTTGTACTTAATATAATATATTTTGGTACTCAATTGATATATTTAATTACTAGATCTAATAGGTGCATTACTTGTTTCCAAAGTTTCTCACTTATTAGTTGTAAATTATCTCTATAAATAGAGAACTCACACAGTGCATTCTACACACCGAAATTCACAGTTGATGCTTCCTGTGCTTTTCTTCTCTTCTCCCTCTTTTGACTTGTGTTGACGAGTCTTTCTTCTTTTTCTACTCCTTTCTGTCCCTTCGGAATTAAAAGTGTTCTTAAGACTATAATCCCTCTTATGTTTAACGTCCTTTTAAAGAAGAGAAAGCGGTATAGTTCTTCGTCGATCAATCCAAGGTAAGGGTGAGACTAACTTTGCAATTCTATTAAGTATGTGAATCAAAGGTTAGGTTTAACATGATGTAGGATGAGTTTTTGAGGAATTGAAAAGTATGTTAAAATTGTAGAATTAATGAATAAACGGTGGAAACTTGTTAAAAAGATGTAGAAACTGTCCTTAGACCTTAGATAATGATTAAAATGATTTGATGATATTTATAATGTTATGTAATTATACATATATTGCAGGAACTATGTTTGATGATTAAGATGTTGATGACGTGCATTTGTAATTGTTATATATGATGATTATCATTATTGATTGATGCTATTTTGTTGTTATGATGAATATGATTTACTTTGATGATATGATTAAAGAGAGAATATTATATACTATGAATTAATGATTAAATGCATTACTTGAAATATTATTGATATATATTGCATGAATTATGTTTGATGATTGAGATGTTGATGACGTGCATTTGTAATTGTTATATATGATGATTATCGTTATTGATTGATGTTATTTTGTTGTTGTGATGAATATGATTTACTTTGATGATATGATTAATGAGAAAATATTATATACTGTGAATTAATGATTAAATGCATTACTCAAAATATTATTGAATGATCAAGATGTTGTTAAAATGAATTGTTAAATGATTAAGAAGTGAATTATGGATTGAATTATACCTACTTGAATTGTTGTTGAATGATCAAGAAACTTTCGAGAATGATTTGTTATTTAACTTGATGTGATTTGATTATGCTGCAATTGTTATTTAACTAAGTTGCAAGAATATGAATAAGTTGATGACGTTTAGCTCCAAATTATTGGATGCATGATAATATGTTGATTACGATGATTACGGTGTTTTGTTGTTAAGAGTCCATGCATAGCATTTCATTGAGATTTGTCCTCACCACGTTTTAGGAGCTTTGTCCTCCGCACGATTAGGAGCTTTGTCCTCCGCACGATTAAAGTATATTAATACTTATGATGACGATTGGTACCACATGCATATAAGTGTCTAAGTTGCATTGTCGCATTTGTCGAGTCAAGGTCGTTGTGATGAATTATCATCCATGAGTTGTTAAGTTGTCGATGAATTATCATCTATGAGTCGTCGAGTTGTCTTCTACCTATGTGTTGTTAAAGAAGTACCTACGAAGATTATACGATGTTTATGATGTGAATTATATGATATTGATTATGATATTGCTATGTTGTTTAACATATTGATTATGATATTGTTATGTTGCTATGTTGTTTAACATATTGATTATGATATTGTTATGTTGCTATGATGTTTAAAATATTGATTATGATATTGTTATGTTGCTATGTTGTTTAACATATTGATTATGATATTGTTATGTTGCTATGTTGTTTAAAATGTTGATTATGATATTGTTACGTTGCTATGTTGTTTAAGATATTGATTATGATATTGCTACGTTGTTTAATATATTGATTATGATATTGTTAAGTTGTTATGATGTTGTATATAATTGTTACTATTAAGTGATGAATATGTTGTACTATATATGATTAATTATTATTAAGTGAATGCTATGAATATGTTGTTGTTATGTTTTCATAAGATGATGAATACGTTGTTGTTATATTAATATAAAATGATAAATATGTTGTTGTTATATATTATAAGATGATGATTATGTTGTGTCGTATATGATTATTATTATAGGGAGATGATGATTACATGATATTATCTATGAGTTGTTAAATGTACTTGATGATGTTTATGTTAAGTTGATAAGTTGTCTTTTATTCATGAAATGATAATGAGATGTTTGATGAATAATTATTATTATGAATTAATGATGTTGTTATGTTGTATATGAATTAATTAAGATGCTGTTATGTTATATATGAACTATGAGTATGATGTGATGATCTATGTTGTTATGATTTGGTTAATACGTGTTATATGATTATGTTATAATGTGGTGAATATGAAGTAAATGATAATTAGAAGTTGGTTGGACTATTAAGGATTATACATGAATAATTATTATTACTAATAGATGAAGTTATCGTGTTGTTAAATATAATTATTGAATTATATGCTTGATATTATTGTTTTGTGAAATCTCACCCCTTCTGCTTGAAAATGTTGCTCTTCGTATGAGTAACTTGCAGGTGATCGAGTTTAAGTTGCTGTTGTGAGTGGATTAGCTCTCATGTGTGTCTTTAGGTGCTCTGATACGTAACGGGATGGGAATTTTAATGTTGTCTTTCTATTCCTTACGTATTGCTTAAAGAATTTTCATGAATAAGATGTTGATCGAATTTGTATGAGATATTAATGATGAGGCCTTGTGCCAAAGACTGTTTTGATTATTGAATAATGTCCGCTGCGAAGTATTAAAGACTTTTTAGTGATTGAATTTTAAAGGATAAATAGTTATTTATTCAGTTTATGATTTTAAGAAAAGAAGTGTGACATTCCGTTTTTGTTAATTACTCTGATTAAATAAATGAAATTTTCACGTTGGGAAAACGGGGTGTTACAGAACACGTTTGGTATAAACGTCCAACACTCGACGAGGGGAGAGTATCATTCACTTGGGTGGAATTAACAAACGACAAAAACGTGACGAGCATGTTTTGGGAGCACATCATGTTCCAGTGGATCAATATGTGGGTGAAGTTGCTTAGATCAACTGAAGATATCATCAAAAGTTTGATTCCGCCAGAAGATCGTCATTAGATAGGGTAAGGTGTATTCCAACTACAACAATTGTCTTCCTTTGAATGGGGTAATTCAAACCTGTCAAACAACAGGATCTCAAGCATTTCACAAGAACCTCATGTTTTTTCTTTGAAAATATTAAATTCTTGTTATGCTGATTTAGATGAAGGTATTAAGTGTCAAGGATTGAACCTCAATTCCGTGGCACTTGAATACCATCATGTAAAGCAAGCCTAACAAAAACTTATTCTTTTCAAAGGGAAAACATGAAGTTCTTGGCGAAATGCTTGAGTCATGCTGTTTTGCAGGTTTGAATTTATCCCATTCAAAGGTAACACAATTGTTGGAGCTGAATGCACATTCCAACTGCAACAATTGTCTTACTCTGGATGGGGCAATTCCAACTTGTTAATCGGCAGGACTCCAGCATTCGATGAGCATCTTGAACAATGGTATTCAAGTGTCAAGGAATGCACCTCATTCTTTTGACACCTGAATACCAGCGTTCAAGATGCTGATCGAATACTGGGGTCCTGCTGCATAGCAAGTTTGAATTTGCCCCATTCAGTGGTAAGATGATTGTTGCAGCTGGAAGGTAAATTTCAGAATGTAATGTGTAATGCAATGTAATGTGATAACATATATTTTGTTTTGAATGGAACAATAATTATCTTATTTTGTTTTCAAATTTATTTATTCCAAATGCATTTTTATTTTAACTACCATAATGTCAAACAAAATGTGCGCGACACAAAAATAAAACATAAAAAATCCAAAACAATTAGGCATTAAAAGCCATTACATTCATTCTTCCTCGTCACACAAATCAATCGGCTTGTCCGCTACAGTCCCTGCGATACCTTGTTTTGGTTGAGGACCGAAATAGCATGTCCACCCGCTCCTCCTCAACCTCGAGTGATTGTACACCGACACCTTCGAACCCTTTTTTTTTTTTCGGAACCATCGCAAACAATTTCATGCCACATCATAGGCGATTTTTCTTTTTTCTTCTCATCACCCTGAACGTTACCCTGATTCTGATTCTGAGACATATCTACATTAAAAAAAAAAATGGCGATCAATTCGACCTATACTAACCTAAACTATCCTAACAATTCTAACCATTCTAACCTAAACTATCCTAACATATCATAAAATCAACAAATCAATATAATCGAACCTATATAATCGAAATTTAACAAAAAATAGCATACAATTCGACCACAAAGCAACAATGCAATAGGATTCAAAAAACTTACTTGTTTTTGTGATTGAAATTGGCTTTGAATGACTTCAAATGACTCAAAATCGCACCTTGGATAATAAAAAACGCAACAATGTTTTCCTCGGCAGTTAACTGCAGCCGTATTTCTAAACTTCGGCAGTTAACTGCCGAGAGGCATTTGAGTAATTTACTCGTGTGGCACAGCCAAACCAAATGTGGGAACAACAATTCTCAAAATTAAATGGGTGTTAAATTATGACAGAGAAAATGATGTGGAGTGTTGGAAATTGAAAAAGTGGGTGTTCAAGGTTATTGAAAATGAGTAAATAGTCAATTTCCCCCCTGAAATTGTAAGTTTCATCAATTACCCCCCTGAAGTTAACAAAACTTCAATTACCCCCTTGAAATTTCACAACGTTAGTCAATTTACCCCCTCCGTCAAATTTTTCTGTTAGTGAACATGACGTTTTGCAAATACCTCCCTGAAGTTTTGCACTTATGTGCAAAATGCCCCCAAACTTAAAAATTTATATTATTTTTTTCTTAAAAACAAACAATTAATAGTTAAATATTAAAACTAACTATTAATTTTGGAATTTGGGAAAACTACATGCATATATACATCAAAATAGGCTCCAAAATGGGGGAAAATGTGTATTTTTTAAAGTGACAATAATGGTATGATTTGTGGATTAATTTCAAAAGTAAAGAAATAAATTTTTAAGTGTTTGACATTTTTCAATAAGTGTTCCTCTATACATACCGATCACATATTTTATTTGCTGATGATTTATGTCTTTTTTAGATGAATATTACTTAATATGCTATATATGATTTGTCGGTCTGATAGTATTGTGGTGTGAGCTAGATTGTATACGATGAATGATTGTCCCTACCTGAAGCACAAACAAGAAGTTAGAATGAAGTTTTCTATAAAGTGTGTAAACAAGAACAAGTCATATGAAAATATTGGGGGTTGTGTAGTTTAAATGGTTTGAACAAATTGTTGAAGGAGTTGGAGGAGTTAAAAGACTAAGATGGTGAAGGAGAAAATATAAATTTAAATCTGATTATTAATTTGTTTACAAACCTCTAAAAATAATAATTTGTCTATTAGAAATAACCATTATTGTCACTTTAAAAATACACATTTTTCCCTATTTTGATGTATATATGCATGTAGTTTTTCCAAACTCCAAAATTAAAAGTTAGCTTTAATATTTAACTATTAATTGTTTGTTTTTAAGAAAAAAATAATATAAATTTTTAAGTTTGGGGGGCATTTTGCACATAAGTGTAAAACTTCAGGGGGTATTTGCAAAACGTAATGTTCACTAACAGAAAAATTTGACGGAGGGGGTAAAATGACTAACGTTGTGAAATTTCAGGGGGTAATTGAAGTTTTGTGAACTTCAGGGAGTAATTGATAAAACTTACAATTTCAGGGGGGAAATTGACTATTTACTCTATTGAAAATTTGTAAGCATTGTACATGGTCTAAGTTACCACTGTTTGTGCTAGAAACTCTTGAAATTGAAACCCTCACACACAGAAGAAGAAAAAGAAGAAGATACTCGTTAGTTTCGTTTTCAAGCTTTTCAGCTCAGATCTCAATCACCACAATAAACGATCTCATTCTGCTTCAAATGTCTTTGTTGTTTTCATGTTTCAGGTTTCGTAATTCTTCTTCTCTTAATCCCACTTTTCCTTTTTCCTTTTTAAGAACACTTTACTATTCTCATCTAGAATCAATTCCAATTCCAATTCCAATTTCAATTTCAATTTCAATTTCAATCATGTTGATGATCTTGTTTCCTCATTTCATCGAATGCTCCTTTTGAATCCTGCCCCATCCGTTATAGAATTTGGAAAAATATTAAGTTCCCTGGTTAAGCTAAAGCATTACCCCACTGTTATTTCTCTTTTTTACCAATTGGAATTCAATGGAATTAAGCCAAATATTGTTTCCTTGAGTATCTTGATCAATTGTTACTGTCACCTTGGTCAAATGAGATTTGCCTTTTCTATATTCGCCAAAATTCTCAAGATGGGTTATCACCCCAATACCATAACCTTGACTACTCTTGTCAAAGGTTTTTGTTTAAACCATAAGGTGAAGGAAGCTCTACACTTTCACGACCATGTGCTTGCACTTGGATTTCATTTCAACCAAGTTAGCTACGGGACCTTGATCAATGGCTTGTGTAAAATAGGGGAAACAAGAGCGGCGTTGCAAATGTTGAGACAGATCGAAGGGAAATTGGTCAGTACCGATGTTGTAATGTATAGTACAATCATTGATGGTTTGTGCAAAGATAAACTTGTAAATGATGCATATGAGTTATATTCTGAAATGATTACAAAGAGAATTTCTCCTACTGTTGTCACTCTCAATTCTCTAATCTATGGATATTGCATTGTTGGTCAATTCAAAGAAGCATTTGGTTTGCTCCGTGAAATGGTATTGAAAAACATCAACCCAGATGTGTATACTTTTAACATATTGGTTGACGCTCTATGTAAGGAAGGAAAGATCAAAGAAGCTAAAAGTGGGATAGCTGTGATGATGAAAGAAGGTGTGATGCCAGATGTTGTTACCTACAGTTCATTAATGGATGGATATTGTCTTGTTAATGAAGTTAATAAGGCCAAACATGTGTTAAGTATATTATATCTCGAATGAGAGTGGCTCCCAATGCTCGTAGCTATAGTATCGTGATTAATGGATTCTGTAAGATTAAAATGGTCGACAAAGCCTTGAGTCTCTTTTATGAAATGCGTTGCAGAAGAATTGCTCCTGATACGGTAACTTACAATTCTCTAATTGATGGTTTGTGCAAATCTGGGAGAATCTCCTATGCTTGGGAGCTTGTTGATGAGATGCGTGATAGTGGTCAACCAGCTGATATAATCACTTACAATTCATTAATAGATGCTTTATGCAAAAACCATCATGTTGACAAGGCTATTGCATTAGTCAAGAAAATTAAAGACCAAGGCATTCAACTAGATATGTACACATACAATATACTTATCGATGGACTATGCAAACAAGGAAGGCTTAAGGATGCACAAGTGATTTTTCAGGATCTTTTGATTAAAGGCTACAATTTAACAGTCTGGACATATACTATTATGATCAATGGTCTTTGTTTAGAGGGTTTGCTTAATGAAGCTGAGACCCTGCTGTCAAAAATGGAAGACAATGGATGTGTTCCTGATGCTGTAACTTGTGAAACAATTATTCGCGCTCTCTTTGAAAATGATAAGAACGAAAGGGCAGAGAAACTACTACGTGAAATGATTGCCAGAGGTCTACTGTAAGAGAAGACTAGTTAAGGTGATATCTTGATACATATTAGGTTATTTTGAATTTTGACGAAAGTCGTCTAATCTTTTTTATTTCTTAATTTAAATCTAGTGAACTTTAATCAATTAAAATGGGATTGGTTCAAAGTATTTTGTATTAAATCTAGTTCGTTGTTGCTGTCAGATGCATGCTTTAATTGGTTCGTTGCACGTGAAATTGAAACAATGCTTGGCTAGCAAGGTTGATGCTGCAATTTTTAAATATGAATTATATGATGTAGAAATAATTGTAGATTGGTCGCCCTTTATGATAAAAAATTGATGTTGAGGTCACATATGCTGTGTTTTTTTTTTTTTTGGGTTTTATGAAGTTATTGAAATGTGGAGGAAATGACTTACACAATTAAGGATAGGTAAAGGCTAAGATGTGATGAAAAATCTTGACGAAAGGGGGACCAATCTACAAGTTTAAAAGATGTGGAGAATCTCTCACTAGGTTGGATAATCTTAGTTGTATGAAATTGCAAGTTTAAAAGAATTTTATTAGAGGTTGACCACAAGGAACAATAGATTCGATAGAAGATTCAGTTGATTATTCAATTCAAGGTGACAGAAATAATATAGAGCTTCATATTTGTCGGTACAGGTACTTGTGGTGTATGGGGACCTTTTTATTATTTTGTATGCTTTGAGTTTCTATCATTGAGTTTGTTAATTGTATGACTGCAATTAACTTGAACTATGATGTTAATATAGAATCTCAGGAGTTAGATATACATTGTTTGTCTGTTCTGGTCTTGTTATGCATATAAATCATGTCAACTTATTGTTTAGGCTTACAAGGGTAGGGAAAGCTCTGAAAGTAGTTCAGTCTTGTACAAGTTGCTTCATGCTGATGTTGCCATATCAAGACAAAATGAAAATTTTACTAATTATTATATAAATAAACAAGGTTTTATTACTTTTTAAATTTCTATGGTAAGAATTAGTAAATGTGGCTTTTGTTGCACTTTAGCTAAGGTTATATATACCTCGTTTCCTTTCTGATATGATCCCAAATGACACGGTGACTTGATAAGGAGGGACAGTTAGCATATCAGCTGTCCCAGCCCATAATTTGGAGAATTATGTTAAGAGAACAATAGAAGGGAAGAATGGAAACATTCACACGACTAAGAGTGAGAAGAGATAAGTGGGGAATGAATTGTGCGAGAGAAATTTTCAGTGCCACCCTATGCTGTGCCACCTGATGCTAGCTTATTTTGATAGTTACAAACTGTCTTAGAGTTTGTTAGAGTGAGTGTAGGTTAACATCAACCGGAGTGAAGGATAAACATTGTATAAATACTTGTAATCTGAACTCTAAATTTCAGTATTTCAATTCAATGAATATAGAATTCAGTTTTCCAATTATCTCTGCTTTTGTTATCTTTATTATGGTATTAAAAGGTAAAACCTATTGATTTACCCACTAAATTATCCACATACCAATCCCAATGGTGTTGGATGTGAGGAGGTATATTATGAAAAATAGATAAGGTCTGAAAAGAGTTTATGAAGAGTAGAAATTCTCACCCTACAAGCCGGATTTACAATGATTGCTTAGAAGAACCAATTCTCTTTGTTTTGCTTAAGCCGGTTCTGAAAAATGGAAAAATAAATATGGTAGTAAAAGGGGAAGGAGAAGAATGAGTTTTAACACAAAAAAGAAAATTGTGGATCTGTTCTTAGATATGCATGGCCAAACTTTTCATCTGCCTATATATTACTCTTCCTTCATAAGGTAAGAAATCATATTTAGGAAAATGATATGGAGTGAGAAACCAGGGCCTCAACCTTTTTGTAATTCATAGTTCTTTTCCTTGTCTCCTTATTATTATTATTGAACAAATATGTATCACATTCTCCTCTAACCTACACTTGAAATTTGAGCATTTTAATTGATTAAAGTTCACTAATATGATCGTGCAGGAAGAGCTCGATCGTCTATCTAATTATTGGGATTGGTTCAAAGTATTTTGTATTAAATCTAGTTCGTTGTTGCTTTCAGATACATGCTTTAATTGGTTCGTTGCACGTGAAATTGAAACAATGCTTGGCTAGCAAGGTTGATGCTGCAATTTTTAAATATGAATTATATGATGTAGAAATAATTGTAGATTGGTCCCCCTTTAGGATAAAAAATTGATGTTGAGGTCACATATGCTGTGTTTTTTTTTTTTTTGGGTTTTATGAAGTTATTGAAATGTGGAGGAAATGACTTACACAATTAAGGATAGGTAAAGGCTAAGATGTGATGAAAAATCTTTTGATCATATTCATTAAAAATCAAAATTTGAATCATCTATTGCTGGTTTTCTGTTTTTCCCCAGTTTTGTTGCAGTGCCTGTGTTTTGTCCGTGTTGGATTTCTTCTTGAACATGCAAACACAGTCACCTTCTTTGCTGGTTTGTTGTCATCTATAGGGGCATAGCAGAGCGAAACGACAGGGGGGCTGCTATAACAATCAATATGGCAGTTGTTTGTGGCTGCAACATTTGAGCTTTGATGTTTAGTTCCTTTAAGCTTTAGATGCTTAAACATGTTTGTTTTCTATACTTGGTTCTGTTATTTACCTATATGTTTGCCTAAGACTTATGTTTACCGAATCTTTTTTTTTTTTGAACAATCAAAAATGGGATATATATTAACCACCAAAAGCAGCTCCTATAGCACAAGGCGTGCCAAAAGAGCTACTCTACAAACACAGAGCCATACAAACAAACAAAAAACCATCACGCGATGCCCAAACATTGGAAGGGACTTGAGCACCACCTATCTGAACCAAACCTAAAAACAACATTTTTTGTTTTCAACCAGGCTAAAGACATATATTTAACTTTATCTAACAACCTGGGAATAGAAGTTACAACATTATTGAAAAGCATGTTATTACGTTCGTTCCATAAAACCCAAACGCACAAGAGCTAAATAAGCTGAACAAAGTCTCTAGTAGCTTTGCCTCCACCTGTCAAATTCACAAACTGAAGAAAATGAATGTAATTTACCGAATCTATCCAACTTATTTCGTTGCACTCTTCACCGATCAAACTAACACTGAAGCATGCACTACAACATTTTTGGTCTAAGACTACGGCTGAAAATCGTAGCCATAGTTGATAAAACCGTTGTTTTACCTTCCGGCAATGCTTTTCTTTCCGTTGTAGTCTAAGGCGTTGTCTTTTCATTTGACAACGGATTTGTTGCATACAGGAAAACGCAATAGATAAAAACCGTTATCTATAATTACTTAAAAAATGAGTTTAGAACAACAAAAACGTTGTCACTGATTTTAGAGAGAAAAAGAAAAGACATAATTTTTTTATTATTATATCTTCAACCTGCTTATTCAAATCAACCATTTATAGGAGGGTGTATGTAGAAAATTTTGTGTTACATGGGATATATATAGCAAATATCACTAAAAGGGCCAAAAGTATTAACAGATGTCACCCCATTCCTTTATCATGTCGAATTTTGGGCTTTGAAGAGAATTTTTCTATATATACCCCCGAATCCAAATATTTCTATATACACCCCCTTACCTTAAAAAAAATTTTGGGCCCCCTACCGGCATGGGCCCTAGGACGTCGCACTCGCGGCCTATGCCCTAGGGCCGGCCCTGGAAACAACAACATAAACATCTTGCAACATATCAACATCGATAATAATAACTTGAATGATATA
This sequence comes from Medicago truncatula, assembly GCF_003473485.1. NCBI lineage: Eukaryota > Viridiplantae > Streptophyta > Magnoliopsida > Fabales > Fabaceae > Medicago > Medicago truncatula. Next base: position 25,931,307 of record NC_053047.1, read on the forward strand.
AACAATAATAATTTCCATATCATACATTTTCAACACATTATATAAATATCTCAAACTAACCAACAATCATTAATCATTTGATTTAGGCTATCTGTAAGTCTATAACTTATTAACAATTTTCATTCCTATTCCAATATCAACTCTCAACATGAGTTGAATACTCTTAAACACCTTAATTGAACTCATAGTACTTCTAGTTTTATGGATTGGAATTATTCCATAAGTTTTGGATTAACTTGGAAAGGTTATACTGAATTTTCCTAAGATTTCACTAAGACCTCCTTGGAGTATTTTCATCATATCTCAAAAACTAGAAATCATTTTCAAGTAAAACCAAAGCCACTAGAAGCTAACTCAGCTATCTACAACTTTTATGTTTACACCGAAAGCAAATTCAAAACAGAAAAGGGTGAAAATTGCGAATATTTTCCAAATTTGCCTCACAGAAAATCGGTGGCCGATGTTCGTCGAACCAAAACTGGAAAATCAGCTCAGAAATCGGTGACTTATTTTGGCAACTCGGGGGCCGATTTTGAGCTTCACAGCAGTTCAAAAATCAGTTTAACAATGCGTTTTTGACTTAAGAATCACTCTTGGATCACTAGACTCAACACAAGACTCCCAAATTGATAGGAAACCTCACTTATTATTACTTTACAACCTGAACATCAATTTTTATATCAATTCATTGGGTTACCTACATCTTCAACAATCAAATTGCAATTCAAAACCCTAACTTCTATAACATCAAACTATCAACCATTTGCAACTTTTAACCCTAATTCCCAAAACTTCAACCTACAACTTGTTAAATTCAATTTTCAGAATCATATACTGAGAATGATTAAAGGTTAGTCACATCCTTACCTTAGATTGATTGATCGCAGAGTTTTACCGCTTTCTCTTCTCTGACTCTTCTCTTCTCTTGGTTTCTCCCTTTTCTCCCAAAAATTATTTTCACGTAATCCTTATTTTCTAATTCTAACTCACCCTTTTATATAAACCTTTAACCTACTTATTTTATCTTATTTCCATTCTGCCCCTCAGCTTCAATATTCTATTCTAATATATATATATATATATATATATATATATATATATATAATATAAAATATTTCCTATAACAAATAACTAATATATCTCTATAGAAAATATATTTCTATAACATATATATTTCTACACAAAATAATATATAAGATACTAATAAATATCAACATATAAACATAACAAAATATCACTCATCAAAATAAATCGACTGAATTATAAAAAGACATCTAAACTCAATAAAATAAATAAATAATAAAATAGGGTGTTACAGTTAACATATCATAGTTACTCATAGCTTAAGTTCAAGTATAATGTTACAAGGGTATGGTAAGTATATGCAGCTGCTTGGTATCTAAATCACTCAGTATTTTTTTAGTACCAATTAAGGACCATCAATATATGCAGAATCATTAGCCTATACTCCCTCAGTTCCTATATATAAGACCCTTTTGCCAAAATTACGGGAATTAAGATAGTGGATATTTGTATTAAAGCTGTTTGTAATCACTATTGTTTTTACAATTTTATCTTTTAAGAAAGAAGGTTAGTTTATGTTTTCAACATGTTATTTATTGTTGATTGAAGAAAAATATGTATAATAAATAGGGACATGTATGTAAAGAAATAATTAATGTAGTTGGAAATAACAAAGGAGTCTTATAAAAAGGGACAAAAAAAATTCTCAAAAAGGGTCTTATAATTAAAGACGGAGGGAGTACTTAATGGTTTTAATGATGGTATTAGATTAGATTGGCTTTTCCATTACTTTAACTCTATCTAAATTAGGGGTGTTCAAAACCGAACCAACCCAATAGAAAAACCGCAAACCGAACCAACCTAAACCGAAACCGCAAAAAACCGCATTTGGTTCGGATGAGTTCGAATGACTTTTAGACTGAACCGCGCGGTTCGGTTCGGTTTGCGGTTTGCATCTCAGCAACCGAACCAAACCAAACCAAACCGCAAAAATACTCAATGTTATTAAACTAAGTAAGTACCGTACTAGCCCAATACCAAAGTGAACCCAAGCCCAAGCTCAACACTATCCAGCTATGATAATGTGTTACTTTGGAACTTCAAGTTGTTCTTTTTTTATTCTTAAATATTATTTTGGTACTGTAATGTTATTTTAGATAAATAACTTTTATTGGTATTGTAATGTTATTTTGGAACTTCAAGTTCTTTTTTTGAATAATTAAAATTGATTGGTACTAGTTCGCAATATTAGAGTTAATGTAATTTTTTTATTTATCTCGCGATTAACCGCATCAACTGAACCAATCCAAACCGCATTGGTTTGGTTTGGATGACTTTTTAAAAATCAACCGAACCAAACCAAACCGCATGCTTTTTTCTCTCGCGGTTTGGATGATTATTATGCTTGAAATCGAACCAAACCGCACCGCGAACACCCCTAATCTAAATTACCTTTTCTCTGATCTTAAGACTGAATTGGTGGCACTTAAAGTTAAAGTTACCACCATCGTTTAACCAAATTTTAAATTAACCAAATTCAATTTTTATCATCGTTTATAAAAACAAAAGTTACATTTTACTTTAATTTTCAACTACGAAGCTCGGATATCTAGTACATGTGCAGATACGATACAATACAACTATATGAATGCATAAATTTTTTAAAAGTTAGGATACAATATGGTTAAGATATACATTAACAAATTTTTTATAATAAAACTATATGCATGTAATATTAAAAAAAAAATGAATTGATTACCCTTTATTAATATATAACTACAAAGTTCACAATGTACAAAAAATAATACTTGTGATGAAAATCTAAAGTGTAGAATTTTAGTATAAATCATAATCTAGTTTCCTTCCTATGATAGGATATTAACATAAGCATAACCAAAATAACTTAATTTAAGTTTTGTCAAATTTTGATATTGAATCATCCCTCTCATTACATTAATCTACTCAAAATTTAAGTTTTAAGTATGATTCATTAAGAGACAATTAAATAAAATAATATATCTCCATTGAATTCTCACAACATTGTTTCATGTGTTTTTTCCTTTTTGTTTATATACATATCGGTGAATTATCTTGTAAATATTTGTGTGCATTTATGAAGTATCATATAAGTATCTAATAAAATATGTTTTGAAAATAAAAATTTTAATTCTAAAACTTCGTGTATACATATCTGCAACGTTTTAGTATCTAATATGTATTTGCCACAAACCTTGCATATATTATTCATTGTCCTTAACGCATATATTATGTATTGTTTTGATCTATATTTTTGATGTTGAGTATAGTGATAAAATAACATATGCTTCCATTGTGATCCTTCAGTACTTGTATTATGTGATATTCTGCCATCTAAGTCATTCTCTCTAGCTACTTTAGTTATTATTTACCTTTTTCAGTGCTGGTACTTTTTGTTGCTTTAATTCATCATAATCAAATTTTAATGCAATTTTTGGTTGTTAAAAGTAGGTATGCACATCAACTGCTCCATGTTAAGCACATCAATTGCTTCCTAGTGATTGATTACTCAGAAAGGAAAAAGGCATGCTCTATTGAATAATAATTTATTAAAACAATTAATGTCTGTTGTTATGTTCATTTTGATATTTTAATGGTCTCAATGGAACTAATCTGTTCTCTGAATGTTAGTTAGACCTCTCAATGTTCTCATCAGGTATTGGTCTAGAAACTATATGCAATTTGCAGCAAAAAATATTCAGTTGAAGAAGCCAAAGTATGACATTGAGAGTAGTATTTGTCTCGTCTATTATGTTATAAGCTACTTACGGTTTCCGGCTATTATGTTATAATCCGTTGATATATTGTCTCGTCTGTCTTGTAGTATTTGTGATCTTTAGCAGGTGTGTGATACATTTCAAGAATGTAAAAAACGTTTGGGTTAATAGAAGAGGTTTGGTCATTACAGTGATATCTTGGATCTGATTTGGTCATTTGATGTTGAATTGTATAGAGTTTTCTGTTTTCAAAAATTGTAGTGGACCCTGACCCTCTTGCTTGTTCATCAGAATGTGGGGCCATTCGACCATATATAATTTCTTCATCTTTGATTAAAGATGTCCTAGACAATATTATGTTTTTTTTTAACAAAACAAAATGGAATTATATTAACAAAACATAAGCATTTTCCAAGCACAGGTGTGCCTAGGAAACTACTACAAGATACAAAGTGTTACAAAGTCCAAAATAAGAGAATCTAGCAGTGGTTAGCCAATTCCTAAACATGTCATAGGACTTGACCGCCACATCTGAGTACCATAAACAAACATGGCTTTTTTAGCTTTCAGCCACCCTAATGATAACAATTTAATCTTATCCAACAACCTCGGGACATCCTGATGAGGGCAACGATGGAATGGAGGGAGGGCTTGCTTGCTGCCCATTTTGATGTTTTTTATTTTTATGTTGTAATAAAAGTGTAAGGAACCAATTTTGGCCAAAAACACTATGTTTGAATTTGTAGTGTGTTTTATCCATTTTAAAGCTTTCAACAGCTTTAAATGGCGTGCTTGCTTTATTTTAGAAAGAAAATAATATGTTGAATCAAGTATAGTGAAAAGAAATCAAGAACATTAATGGGAGGGAGAAAAATAGCACATGACATGAAAGGAAAGAAGGAAGTGGTGCTGCCACACATTTTAGAAATTCAATCTGTTTGGGTCAAAATTCTGCCATTTATCCATTTTAGCCAAAATATCTATTTTTCATTCTGTTTTATTGCATTTTGAATCACAAGAATTTTAAAGTTCAAATTATCAAAGCAATTTCGTGAGTTTAGAGGGAAAATACCCATTTTTGGAATACTGGACTCATCACATCCGTTACAACATTATTAAGCAGGCGATTATTACGTTTGTTCCACACAATCCAAGTACACATAATCCAGATTAGTTGTAGAAAGGAACGTTTAGCTTTACCAACACCTATCAAATAAGTAAACTGCACCAAATGATCAGGAAGATTATTAGGATCCACCCCCATAGAACCTAGCCAATTGCGCACCTGCTGCCACAATAAAACAGAATTTGGGCAAAATAAAAATAAATGTTCGGCTGTTTCAACATGACCACATCTTGTATCACAAAGAGTCGCCTCTGAATTAAGAACACCACGAGCTGCCAAATTTGCTTTTGTAGGTAAACGATCCCGAAGAAGTCTCCAAGCAAAAATCGAGACCTTCAAGGGGACCTGATGATGCCAAACTAGGTCCAAAGCGTCTTCTATAAGAGGATTGGCACCCTCTGTTAAAAGATCATAAGCTCCTCGGACAGCATAACCCCCCGAAGGGTCAGGTAACCACAACCATCTGTCTGAAACATTAGGCAACAAAGAAACATCCAGCAGTAAAGCCCTAAGCTCCTCTAATAAATTCTCCTCCCCAGCCCACAACCTACGTCTCCATCTCCACCCTTCCCCTCCTTGCTCCAGGCCAAGAGAGAACATATTCGGCACCGAAATGGTTTTGTTCTTAGCAAAGTCAAACAACCTACGAAACCGCTCACTAAAAGGAACATCACCAAACCACCTATGAGACCAAAACAACGTATCAACACCATCCCCACCTTCCTTAACACACTATCGACAAACCTACCACCCCCTACATCGCCAACACCCTCACAAATCCTCCCTACCTCCCGCCACCAAGAAGAACAACTCCAGCTCCCCACCTCCAACCTCCCACCTATTTCGCCATAACGGGCGACTAAAACATGATACCACAATCCTTCTCTATCCACTAACATCCCCCAACACCATTTCCCTAGCAATGCAACATTAAACTCCTTCAACTTCCTGACCCCCAACCCTCCAAACTCCTTTTTAGAACATACAGTATTCCAATCTATTCAAGTAATTTTCCTACGGTCCTCAATCCCCCCCCCCCCCCCCCCCCCAAAAAAAAAAAAAATTATTCAACAAAGATTCAATGGAAGAGATTATACCTGTTGGAGCTTTAAAGAAGGAAAGAGCATAGACAGGCAGCGAAGTCAAAACTGATTTCAGGAGGATCAAGCGACCACCAAACGAGAGAAACCGGCTTTTCCACCCCGACAGTCTAGATTTAATACAATTTACAACAAGGTCCCAAAACAAAAGTCTCCGCGGATTACCCCCAATAGGCAAACCTAGGTACAATAAAGGAACCTTACCCACTTTACAACTTAACACCGAGGCCGCCTCACTCAACCAAGAATCATAAATATTAATTCTCACCAACAAGCTTTTATTAAAATTCACTTTCAAACCCGACATCAACTCAAAGATGACAAGAGTCGCCCGAAGAGCACAAACATTTGTTGAGGCAAAATCCCTAATTAATTTTAAAGATAACAAACCTTGATGATTAAGGAAATTAATGGACTTTGATTAATTTGTTGGTATTTAACTTGTGCTCTTGAGTGGTTAACTAAGACAGGAACAAGTCTCAATTTATACCAAGAAACAAAGAATCAAAGGACATAAAGACTTAAGAACTCAGTCAGAGTTCAGAAAGTTAAAAAGAGTTCAGAAGGTTGGACAGAGTTCAGAAAGTTGTTCATGATGAACATCAAGAACCAAGCCCAGATACTCATGAACTAAATAAAGAACATGCAAGGTTCACGTGACTTAAATGAAAGCCCAGAAAAGTACAAGACTAAGATCAATCAAAGAATAAGAGCATTTATTTGATTAAAGTCAAAAAGGGCATCTTCAATGTTCATTTAAAACTATGAACATTTGAAGTACAAAACATTAGGAATATTCCATTAAGAATATCATCCCAGATGTTTTCCATGCTGCACTTCATAAATGCTTCACTATTAGGATTTGATTACATCATTTACAAGTCTTACAAATCATCCTAAGTGAAACAAAAGAAACATTCTGAAGTCCCCTGAGTTCAGAATGTTCGTTCCTGCTCCATGCTTTTTCTGACGTGAACAGTACAGCAGTTGGAAAGCAAGAGGCAAAGTCAAAAGCAAGATCAGATCTGATTCATCAAGATCTCGACACATAAGGGAGTTGGTACTGTACAAAGCAAACCAAATCCCCTAAAGCATGGAAGTGAAGTGACAGCACCACTTTATGATATCCTGCACACATTCCAAGACAGATTTCAAAGAAGATCTGCTACAGGAACATTCTGAAGTATGTCCAAGAACAATCTTCAAGTATAACCTAGAAATTCATGATACATTCATCTGCAAAAACCCAGATGCATATCTGGCCGTTCATCCACATGAACTCAGACGAAGATCATGAAGAACACAACAACATTCTGAAGTATTCAACAACATTCTGAAGTATTCGAACAACATTCTGAAGTATCTCAGTTTGCCCAGAATTTCAAGTTAAAGTTGGTGGGTCCCAGAACACGTGGCATAAAACCAGTGGTCACTCTCCAACGGCTACAAAGGCTCAAGAACTCTATAAATAGAAATCAAGACCTCAGCATACAACACACCTTTGCAAAGCATACAAGAAAACAACATAAGAAGTGTTTGAAGCTTTAGCAAAAATATTGATCATCACAAAGATTCCAAGAAGTCTTCAAAAGTGTAAATCAATATCTCTCATATCTTTTCAAAGATAAATCTCAACCTCCATTCTTCTCTTGTTTGATCTATATCATTCAACCTCCATACAAATTGTAAAGAAAGTCTCATCTAGCTTTAGGGGTACTAAAGTGTTAGTTTGAGCAGAAAGGTGTAAAGTCTAAGTGGGTAACTTAGCAAGAAAGGTGTAAGCCTGCTGAGGCTAAGAGAATACAATTGTTGTAATTGTTCAGGTGAACAAGGTTGTAAGGTGCAGGATTTGAGAAGTTATCTCAAGCATCACAGTGGAAAATCTCACAAGATTGTGAGGAGTGGACTAACCCACATTGGGTGAACCACTATAAATTTCTGTGTGTTCTTCTTCTCTTTTCTTTACTATTTACTTACAGTAAACACAACACACACAAACACATTTAATTATTCAAATTGTGTTTATACTAATACTTCAGAATGTTCTGAAGTCTGTCTGTTAACTTAACAATTCCAAGTTATCAACTTGAGAATAACTTTTAAGTGGCAGGATTAATTTTTAAAGGGTCACAATTCAAACCCCCCCTTCCTTGTGACTATTTTATCTACTTCAATTGGTATCAGAGCACGGCTCTAAGGGTTTGAACACTTAAAACAAGTGTTAGAGAAAAGATTCAGGAAGTATGTCTAAAGTCAAATACATAGCTGAAGGAGGATCATCAAACAGACCACCACTTTTTGATGGCTCAAACTACTACTTCTGGAAAGGCAAGATGGAACTCTTTCTCAGATCTCAGGACAATGACATGTGGACAGTAATCACAGATGGAGACTTTGTTCCACTAACCAAAGAAGGGATCATCAAAGTTAAGAGTGCATGGTCAACAGATGAAAAGGCTCAGGTATTGCTAAACTCTAAAGCTAGACTCTTTCTATCATGTGCACTAACCATGGAAGAAAGTGAAAGAGTTGATGAATGCAAAAATGCTAAAGAGGTATGGGATACCTTGAAAGTACATCATGAAGGTACATCTCATGTCAAAGAAACCAGAATTGACATTGGAGTCAGAAAGTTTGAAGTCTTTGAAATGAGTGAAAATGAAACCATTGATGAGATGTATGCCAGATTTACTACAATAGTAAATGAAATGAGATCTCTTGGAAAAGCATATTCCACTCATGAGAGAATCAGAAAAATATTGAGATGTCTTCCAAGTATGTGGAGACCTATGGTCACTGCAATCACTCAGGCCAAAGATTTGAAATCTATGAACCTGGAAGATCTCATTGGTTCACTGAGAGCTCATGAAGTTGTACTTCAAGGAGACAAACCAGTAAAGAAGGTAAAGTCACTTGCCTTGAAAGCCTCTCAGCAAACCTCATCAGTAACTGAAGATGATGTGCAAGAAACACAAGAAATAGAAGAAGTTCATGAAGAAGAAGCTGAAGATGAACTAGCACTAATCTCAAAAAGGATACAAAGAATGATGATGAGAAGAAATCAAATCAGGAAGAAATTTCCCAACACAAGCAACAACAACAGAACTGAAACTGACAAAAGTCAGGTCACTTGTTTTGGCTGCAACAAAACTGGACACTACAAAAGTGAATGTCCTGACATTAAAAAGGTGCAAAGAAAACCACCTTTCAAGAAGAAAGCTATGATCACCTGGGATGACATGGAAGAAACAGAATCACAAGAAGATGAGGAAGCCAACTTAAGTTTGATGGCTCAAACAGATGATGAAGAAGAGGTAATTGTCTACAAAACTCATCCTTTATATAAAGACCTTGAAAGTAAACTTGATAGCCTTTTATATGATTCAAACTTCTTAACTAATAGATGTCAGTCATTAATCAAGGAACTTTCTGAACTAAAAATAGAAAAGGAAAAACTTCAAAATAAATATGATGAATCTAGAAAAACCATACAGACTTTGCAGGACTCTCATTTTAAAATGTCTGAACAACAAAGAGAATTAAACAAAAGGCAAAAGAACATTTATTCCAAACCTTCTGAGGTACAAAAGGAAAACATTCTTTTAAAAAATGAAGTTGAGAAACTGAAAAATGATCTCACATGCTTCATAAAGTCTACAGAAACATTTCAAAATATTTTGGGATCTCAAAGCAAAAGTGCTGAGAAATCTGGTTTAGGATTCAAAGATCCAAACAAGAATCTCATTAAAAACTTTGTACCTCAAAAGACTGAAATGAAGTTACAATGTTCTTACTGTGATAGATTAGGACATGATGTATCTGTATGTTATCATAAGAAGAAGTTTATTAGAAAAAATAAGATTAATCTTAGTTCAGAACATTCTCATCTTAATAGATCAGAAAGTTCACAAAAGGCTGAGAAGGCTAAGATGATATGTTCCTGCTGTAACAAATCTGATCATACAAGACAGAAAGTTACATTCAGAAAAGATCTCTTAGAAGAACTAACCCTCAAGGACCCAACATTACATGGGTACCTAAAGTTTTTGTCTTGTCAAATGTAGGTCTTGCCTCAAGGTGCAAGAACAAAGCCATGGTACTTGGATAGTGGCTGTTCTAGACACATGACAGGTGACAGGAATTGTTTTCTAACCTTTGAAAAGAAGGATGGAGGACTTGTGACATTTGGAAACAATGACAAAGGTAAAATTAGAGGAAAAGGTACTATAGGTAAATTTAACTCTGCTAAGATAGAAAATGTTCAGTATGTAGAAGGTTTGAAACACAATCTACTTAGCATAAGTCAATTGTGTGATAGTGGATTTGAAGTTATATTTAAACCTAACATATGTGAAATAAGACAAACCTCCTCTAACAAACTTTTCTTTTCTGGATCAAGGAAAAAGAACTTATATGTTCTAGATCTAAATGATATGCCAGCTGAATCATGTTTTATTTCTCTTGAAATAGATAAATGGATTTGGCACAAAAGAGCTGGTCATATAAGTATGAAAACCATTGCTAAACTTTCTCAACTTGATCTAGTTAGAGGTTTGCCAAAGATTAGCTTTGAAAAGGACAAGATCTGTGAAGCTTGTGTTAAAGGAAAACAAGTCAAAAGTAGTTTCAAAACAATTGAATTTATTTCAACTCAGAAACCTTTGGAACTTCTTCACATTGATCTCTTTGGTCCAGTTCAAACTGCAAGTCTAACTGGCAAAAGATATGGTTTTGTTATTGTTGATGACTTTTCCAGATTTACATGGGTTCTATTTTTAAAACATAAAGATGAATCTTTTGAAGCATTTCAAAACTTCTGTATAAGAGTTCAAAATGAAAAAAGTTCAAATATCATAACAGTTAGGAGTGATCATGGAGGTGAATTTGAAAATGCATCTTTCAAAACATTCTTTGATGAAAAGGGTATTAAACATAATTTTTCTTGTGCAAGAACTCGACAACAAAATGGAGTTGTTGAAAGGAAAAATAGAACTTTACAAGAAATGGCTAGAACCATGTTAAATGAATCAAATGTTGAAGATTATTTTTGGGCAGAAGCCATTAACACATCTTGCTACATTTTGAATAGAGTTTCAATAAGAAAGGTTCTCAATAAAACCCCATATGAACTCTGGAAAAATATCAAACCTAGCATATCTTATTTTCACATATTTGGATGCTATTGCTACATTCTGAACAATAAAGAAAAATTGGGTAAGTTTGATCCTAAATCAGATAAAGCTATCTTTTTAGGATACTCTACAACTTCCAAAGGTTATAGAGTATACAATCTAAAAACCCAGACAGTTGAAATCAGTATGCATGTCATATTTGATGAATATGATGAACATTCTCAACTCAAAGAGAGTGAAGAAACTGAAGAACCAGTACTTCAGAATGTTTCAAATCAAGACACTGTAAGTACAGTAGATAAGGAAGATGATCAGAATAATCAAGATCCATCACTTCAGAGTCCTCCTAGAAGTTGGAGAATGGTAGGAGATCATCCTGCAGAACAAATCATTGGAAGCACAACTGATGGTATAAGAACCAGATTGTCCTTTCAAGATAACAACATGGCAATGATTTCTCAATTCGAACCTAAGTCAATCAATGAAGCCATCATTGATGACTCATGGATTGAAGCCATGAAGGAAGAACTTTCTCAGTTTGAAAGAAACAAAGTTTGGAATTTAGTTCCAAATAATCAAAGCAAAACCATCATTGGAACAAGATGGGTTTTCAAGAACAAGCTTGATGAAGAAGGTAAGGTTGTCAGAAACAAAGCAAGGCTAGTAGCTCAAGGTTACAATCAACAAGAAGGTATTGACTATGATGAGACTTTTGCACCAGTAGCAAGGTTAGAAGCCATTAGAATACTTCTTGCTTATGCTGCACATAAAAGTATTAAACTTTTTCAAATGGATGTGAAAAGTGCATTTCTAAATGGTTTTCTAAATGAAGAAGTTTATGTAAGTCAACCTCCTGGCTTCATAAATAAAGAGAACCCAAATCATGTTTTTAAACTAACTAAAGCACTTTATGGTCTTAAGCAAGCTCCTAGAGCTTGGTATGATAGACTTAGCACATTCTTGATTGAAAATGGTTTTTCAAGAGGAAAAATAGATACCACACTTTTCAGAAAAACTCATAACTCAGACTTACTGATTGTCCAAGTTTATGTAGATGATATTATTTTTGGTGCTACAAAAATAAAAATGTGTGAAGACTTTTCCAATCTCATGCAAAGTGAATTTGAGATGAGCATGATGGGTGAACTTGGTTTTTTCCTTGGTTTACAAATCAAGCAACATCCAAATGGAATTTTTATAAGTTAAGAAAAGTATGTCAAAGACATTCTTAAGAAATACAAAATGAATGAGGCAAAAATCATGGTCACCCCCATGCATCCATCTTCAAGTTTAGATAGGGATGAGAGTGGAAAATCTATTTCTGAAAAAGAATATAGAGGCATGATAGGATCATTATTGTATTTAACTGCTAGCAGACCTGACATAGTGTTTGCAGTAGGTTTATGTGCTAGATTTCAAACTTGTGCAAAAGAATCCCATTTAACTGCAGTTAAAAGGATTTTTAGATATCTAGTAGGTACTACTGATCTTGGCCTTTGGTATAGAAAAGGTTCTAGTTTTGATCTTGTAGCTTATTGTGATGCTGATTATGCTGGAGACAAAGTTGAGAGGAAGAGTACAAGTGGCACCTGTCAATTCTTGGGACAAGCATTAATTGGTTGGTCTTGCAGAAAGCAAAACACCATTGCACTCTCCACAACTGAAGCTGAGTATGTATCTGCAGCAAATTGTTGCTCTCAAGTCTTATGGATCAGAAATCAAATGGAAGATTATTCACTAAGGTACAAAAATGTTCCTATTTTGTGTGATAACACAAGTGCTATAAATCTTTCTAAAAATCCAATTCAGCATTCTAGGTCTAAACACATTGAAATTAAACATCATTTCATTAGAGACCATGTTCAGAAAAAGGATATTGCATTAAGCTTTGTTGATACAGAAAATCAATTAGCTGACATTTTTACAAAACCATTGGTTGAGGATAGATTCAATTTTATTAAAGAAAAATTGTTAATCATGAAAAATCCCAACAAAAGTTGATTACTGAAGCACTAAGGGCCATAAACCAACCCCCTTGATGCTATCTGATTCGTATCAGAAAGTTCAAACAAAGTTCAGAATGTTTGCAAAAGTTCAGAATGTTCACACAAGTTCAGAATGTTCGCATCTGATAAAAATGTTCAGAACTGTCCTTTTGAACAAATTAAATAATTCATTTTTAAAAAAAATGATTATTTAAAGTAATCCTTCCATATCTCTAAACATTTAATGCTGTCTCAAAAGCAGTTTTTATCTTGGACAATAACTACTAGACAGTAAAAACTGTCCAAACCGTCTCTTCACCTTCCCTCTTCAACGGCTACTTTATTTTCTCTTTCCTTTTTTACAGTCTTCATTTTTTCTTTCCCCATAAAACTGTCTCCAACCACTCACTTCCCTTTCCCACTCTCTCACGTCTTCTCTATAAGACTAATCATCACTCTCTACTAAACCTCTCACACTTCTAATTTCACTTTATCTCCTTTCTCTCTCCATTTTTCCAAAACTCTGTTTTTGCTTAAGGTTCTTCAATGGCACGAACCAAAACAACTTGTCCACCATCTGAAGATGATTCAACACCCATTGATCAATCTGAATCATCATTCCAAACCGTTGCTGATGAATCAAACTCATCCCCTCTAAACGAAACTCATGTTCATACCGTACTCCCTGATGAAATTATCCCAGTCACCAAAACCACTAAACTATCCAAACCAAAGAAAGCTATCAAACCTAAGGCAACAAGAAAATCCTCAAGACTTAGGTCTGGATCCTCAACTTCCAAAACCAAAACAATTTCTCATATTGACCTCACAGACTCATTAGAAAAAGATGATGGTGATGAAACTCTCTCTGAGTTCATAAAAACTTCAAAGGCTGAGTCTAAGAAGAAGAAAGGAAAGACTCAAGTGATTGAAACCCCTCCTGCATCTGAAACATCTGAGAAGGACTCATTAGAAGAGGAAGAAGAGAAAGAAACAACTCCACCCAAGAAGCATGGCAAGGGAAAAGATGTCAAACTAATTGCATCTTTAAGGAAAGCTGAGAAGGAAGCTAAACAATCTCAGAGACCAGTGAGCAAAGCAAAATACTTTGACTTTGCAGATCTAAAGAAGAAAAACTGGAATCTACGAGAATACACTGATTCTCAGGATTGGTCATACTTTGTGTCACTTCAAGATCTCACCTTTGAGAATCTGGTGAGAGAGTTCTACAGCTCAATGAAAATCAAAGAAAAGAAGAAGGAAAAGATCCTTATCTCCACTGTCAAAGGCGTTGAAATCAAAATCACCAAGGATTTTCTTTCAAAAGCTTTAAGAATTCCAAATGAAGGTAATGAACTTTTCTTTCCTTCCTGGTTTCATGAGATGAAAGTCAGTCATAACAAACTCATAGTTGAGTACACCAAACCTGACCTCCCTTTCAACTCCACAAATCTGAAAGATGTTCCTAAAATCCTTCACAACATGATTAGACACACTCTGCTTCCTAGAAGTGGCACTTTTGAAGTAGTCACTGATACAGATTTGTGTATCATGTATCATATGATCACAAAGAAAAGGTTGAACCTTTGTTACATCATTCTTCAACACATGACTGATTCATGTTTGAACCCCAAACAATCAAATGTTGCCCTTGCTTATGGTATACATATCACTTCCATACTAAGAGCTGCTAACGTTAATCTTGGAGGAGAAGATGGTGATTACTCCTTCATGAGATTCACATCAAAAACTCTAGCTCAACTCCACATAACCACCTCCAACATGCCTACTCCTGTGTCTTCTCAAACAACTAGCTCTGTCAAAAGACACTCAGTTCAGAATGTTAAGAAGCCAAGTAAGAAGAGAAAGCTTGAAAAAGTCAGGAATCTTTCAAGCATTCAAAGACAAGAGGAAGAAAACTCTCCTGAAAAAGAAGAGTCTGATGATGAAATGGCTGATTCCCCACCAAAGGATGGTGAACCCTCTGATGTAAATCTTTTCCAAGATATTGCTGAAAATGCAAAGGAAATCCTTCAGCAAAATGCAGAAGATCAGAATGTTGAAGAGTCTGAGAAAGAAGAAGATGTTGCTGGTCAAGACAAGTTGCAAGAAGAAGAAGAAGAAGATGTCTCTCAGGAAACAGAAGAAGAACCAACTCAAGATGAACCCCAAGTTGCTGCAATCTCTGAAGAGGAACTTCAGAATGTTGACTCAACTGCTGCTGCTGAAGTTCAGAATGTTGATACTCCTCCTACTGAACAACTTCAGAAAGTTAATGAAGTTGAAGAAAATACTGAGCAAACTGCTCAAGAAGTTGCTTATGCTGTGGAAGAAGGATCTCAGGAAAATGATCAAGACATGCAGGATGTGGCTGAAATTCTTGTCTCTCAAAGAATGAGTGAGGGACATGATGAAATGGATCCTCAAGAGTTTGAGCAAGCTGAAAATCAAACTGGCTTTGATCTAAATGTGGAAGATCCAAGCACAGATTTGAATGTGTACCAAGATGCACAGCCTGAAAACAATGAGGAAGTGCAAGCTCATGAAATGATTCAGGAACTTCAAGAAAAGCCTGCAATCACAGTTCAGAATGTTCAGACAAATGCATCTGCTGAACCTAGCTTGCCTCAAGAGAATGAGATGTCAGCTGATCCTATCCCTCAAGCATCAGGATCACTTCCCTCTGATGAAGTTCACCTCATGGCTCAACAAACTCCTCAAAATCAAAATCTGAATTTCTCCACTTCTACAATGGAATCAGAAGTTGGAAAATTCTTTGTTTCTCCTTTGCTCACTCCAAGTGTACTGCCTTCTCCAATCACAAACAAAACCACTAGCAAGCTGCCTAACATTCCTGACCTTTTTGAATCTTTGGATACCTTTGTTACCAAAGATGGTCCTTCTAAGGAAAAGGCTGAAGCATCTGCTCATGCTCCCTCTGTCAAACCATCCAAAGCTGAGAAAATGGCTGCCAGAGCTCTTAGAGTCTCCACCAAGACTCATAAGATTGCCTGTGTGCTAGCCAAATGGACCATTGATGTTCATGCTCCTGGTCTGGCTCTTGACCCTCCTATTTTTGAAGATCCTAGCGTATTTGACTCTGAACCCTCCTCTGACTCTGGGGATTCCACCCCTTAGTTCTCTGTGTCTTGTACCTCCTTATCTTTTTGCAGATGACAAAAAGGGGAGAAGCTTTAGGATAATTATGTCTTTAAGTTTCTAGGTTTAGGCCCTAAGTAGGTCAGTGATCAAATCTTGTTGGAGAAGTTCTTAAAACTTCATTCCATTTTTTTTGCTTGATCACATATGCATTTATAATTCCTTTTTTGTTTTTGAACCATATAAGTCATGTACTTGTTCTGAATGATTTAATGAATGAAAATGAATTTGGTTCAAATGTGCATGTTTTATTTATGCCTTGAATTATAAAAGTGAGGGGGAGCTTTATAAAGCTTTTAAAAACTCACTGCATGAATTATAAAAATGAGGGGGAGCATAAAAAAATACATTTTTAGCTCTGAAACCTCTCATATATATAATCAAAATCCATAATCCTAAATCATAGGTTTGTCATCATCAAAAAGGGGGAGATTGTTGAGGCAAAATCCCTAATTAATTTTAAAGATAACAAACCTTGATGATTAAGGAAATTAATGGACTTTGATTAATTTGTTGGTATTTAACTTGTGCTCTTGAGTGGTTAACTAAGACAGGAACAAGTCTCAATTTATACCAAGAAACAAAGAATCAAAGGACATAAAGACTTAAGAACTCAGTCAGAGTTCAGAAAGTTAAAAAGAGTTCAGAAGGTTGGACATAGTTCAGAAAGTTGTTCATGATGAACATCAAGAACCAAGCCCAGATACTCATGAACTAAATAAAGAACATGCAAGGTTCACGTGACTTAAATGAAAGCCCAGAAAAGTACAAGACTAAGATCAATCAAAGAATAAGAGCATTTATTTGATTAAAGTCAAAAAGGGCATCTTCAATGTTCATTTAAGACTATGAACATTTGAAGTACAAAACATTAGGAATATTCCATTAAGAATATCATCCCAGATGTTTTCCATGCTGCACTTCATAAATGCTTCACTATTAGGATTTGATTACATCATTTACAAGTCTTACAAATCATCCTAAGTGAAACAAAAGAAACATTCTGAAGTCCCCTGAGTTCAGAATGTTCGTTCCTGCTCCATGCTTTTTCTGACGTGAACAGTACAGCAGTTGGAAAGCAAGAGGCAAAGTCAAAAGCAAGATCAGATCTGATTCATCAAGATCTCGACACATAAGGGAGTTGGTACTGTACAAAGCAAACCAAATCCCCTAAAGCATGGAAGTGAAGTGACAGCACCACTTTATGATATCCTGCACGCGTTCCAAGACAGATTTCAAAGAAGATCTGCTACAGGAACATTCTGAAGTATGTCCAAGAACAATCTTCAAGTATAACCCAGAAATTCATGATACATTCATCTGCAAAAACCCAGATGCATATCTGACCGTTCATCCACATGAACTCAGATGAAGATCATGAAGAACACAACAACATTCTGAAGTATTCAACAACATTCTGAAGTATCTCAGTTTGCCCAGAATTTCAAGTTAAAGTTGGTGGGTCCCAGAACACGTGGCATAAGACCAGTGGTCACTCTCCAACGGCTACAAAGGCTCAAGAACTCTATAAATAGAGATCAAGACCTCAGCATACAACACACGTTTGCAAAGCATACAAGAAAACAACATAAGAAGTGTTTGAAGCTTTAGCAAAAATATTGATCATCACAAAGATTCCAAGAAGTCTTCAAAAGTGTAAATCAATATCTCTCATATCTTTTCAAAGATAAATCTCAACCTCCATTCTTCTCTTGTCTGATCTATATCATTCAACCTCCATACAAATTGTAAAGAAAGTCTCATCTAGCTTTAGGGGTACTAAAGTGTTAGTTTGAGCAGAAAGGTGTAAAGTCTAAGTGGGTAACTTAGCAAGAAAGGTGTAAGCCTGCTGAGGCTAAGAGAATACAGTTGTTGTAATTGTTCAGGTGAACAAGGTTGTAAGGTGCAGGATTTGAGAAGTTATCTCAAGCATCATAGTGGAAAATCTCACAAGATTGTGAGGAGTGGACTAACCCACATTGGGTGAACCACTATAAATTTCTGTGTGTTCTTCTTCTCTTTTCTTTACTATTTACTTACAGTAAACACAACACACACAAACACATTTAATTATTCAAATTGTGTTTATACTAATACTTCAGAACGTTCTGAAGTCTGTCTGTTAACTTAACCATTCCAAGTTATCAACTTGAGAATAACTTTTAAGTGGCAGGATTAATTTTTAAAGGGTCACAATTCAAACCCCCCCTTCCTTGTGACTATTTTATCTACTTCAACATTAGCCCAACTTTTTTGGCCTAACAGCAGAGTGTCGTCAGCAAATTGGAGATGAGAAAGAACTACCGAGTTGGCCGCCCCAGCCGAGTACCCTGTAAACAGTTGGTTATCAACCATGGCTTTCATCAAAATGTGAAGCCCCTCCGCCGCAATAAGGAACAAAAAAGGTGACAGGGGATCCCCCTGACGCAGGCCCGTGTGAAGTTGAAATTCATCTGTAGGACTACCATTAACAATTTAGAAACATGAATAAATATTTCTTACATCTTTATTCTACAAACATTATATAGGGGTGTTCGTGATGCAATTTAGATCAATTTTGAGGTAAAAACTCATCCGATCAAAAATAAAAATCAAATGCAGTTATGTTTGGAAGACTATATACAAAAATTGATCTAATCTGATACAAATATACATGGTTTAGTTTGAATCGGTTTTTGATTATCCAAAATATAAAAGTTAATTTTTTTTAATTAATATTAATATTAGTCAAAGACGGTAAAATAATAAATTTGATCCAAAAAATAACATAAAATATATTAAGGATTAACAATAATGAATGAAAGTGAGCGATTTTGTTAAAAAATACTCCCTCCATCTCAAATTGTATGTCGCTTTAGGAAAAAAAAATTGTCCCAAATTATATGTCGCTTTAAAATACCAATGCAATATTAATGCTACTTTTTCTATTATAACCTTAACTATTTATTACCCTCTCTTCTTTCAATTCTTTCAGTTATCTTTCCCATATTATTTACTAAGGACGATTTTGTAAAACAACTCATAATATCTCTTCAAACAATATTAATTACATTTCTTAATATGTGTGAAATGTCCAAAATGTCATACAATTTGGGACGGAGAGAGTATTGTCCTACAATAACTGATCCGTTTTACTTTACAATGCAATATTAATTATTTTTTCCAATTATAACTTTAATTAATATTAATTTCATCACTCTAAATTCAACATATTCTATTTTGCATTTATGATAATGATAAATATATCAATACTTAATAGGCTTAATACATCATTTGGTCCCTTAACTTATTTTTGGTTTTCACTTTGGTCCTTTAACTAAAAAGTGTATCAAGTTGGTCCCATAAATCTTGTGCCGTTTAGTATTTTGGTCCTCTCCGTTAAAATTTTGTAAAATCTGTTAATTCATTTCCACGTGTCAGTTAAGATTGGTGATCAACGGTTGAATTTAAAAAGCCCACATAGCATACAGCGGACTCACAACAGATGATAACATCTCCTGTCATCTTCTTCCCTCTTCATCTTCCAACTTCATACCCAAAACAAAAAATAAAAATAAAAAATTCAGCAACAACTTTCTTTTTGTCTATGACTATTTCCATCGACAGAAACAACAAGAATTCCATCATCGCCATCAACAACCATTAAGCAATAAATTCACCTTCTCTAAAAACCAAAAACTCCTTCAATCTCAATACACAAAATCACAAAACCACTTTATCTCTCTAAAACTTAATTTCTCCAAACTGTTACAATAAACAATGTCCTCTGCACCACCCGTTCTCCATGTCACCACCGTCCCTCCACCATCAACCACCACCAGATGCACCATTTTCGGCACCGGATCTGACGTTTCAGAAAACTCTCCCGCCGTCCGCGTCCTCATCAACAAACTCTCTGAATCACTCTGCAACGGCCTCGCACAAGGCCGTCCATGGACAGAACTCGTCGACCGCTCCGCTTTCAGCAAACTTGAATCCTTCTCCAACGCCACCCTTCGTCGTTTTTCTCACCAGCGTTGGATCTATTCTTGTTTCCGTTTTGATGCTCAGTGTAACACCCTACTTCTATTAAAGCAATTAAACATGCGAATAATACATTTATTCAAGAAATAGAGGCTACGCCACATTCAAAATTCAAAAACCAATAAACATGTATATAAACCTCAACAGTCGCAGCGGAATATAAACCAGAGTAAATTCAATTATACATGTTAAGAATAAATAAATTACATCAACATAGATGCATCTCAAAAATCCCAACAAACGGGTAATCTCCAAACATAACAAAAACCAAAGTAAAAGTTAATCTAGACTGACACAACTAAGCCTAGATCAGAGCCGACTAAACATCTAAACACCGATATCGGAGAAAGCTCCAGATATCCACCAAGCACAAGAACTCACCAAGCATCTAATCCTGCACAACGTCTACCCATCCATACATATAGGCAGGCGGTCCATAACAGATCCACTGGGGGTAAGTATTACATTATCATAATCCAAATAACAGTTAACATGAATATTTCAATTTAAACATCATGCACTTGATCAATAATAATTACACATTAATACTTACATCACACCTCGATATCTCACATTAATATTCGTCAATCATATGAACAATTATCAATTTATAATTATTCATTCACAATCATCAATCACGTTTATCATGAATAATCATTAATCACATTTCATGAACAATCACCAATTACTTGTATCATAAATAAATATCAATTCACAGTTATTCATACACGATCACCAATCATATACATCATGAACAATCACCAATCATATACATCATGAACAATCACCGATCATATACATCATCAATAATCATTCATCTCAATTCATCACCAATCACATATTTCACATAAGACTCATGCTATGATATGCACTTATGGACACATAAATGCATGTGGTATCAAATCTCAACAAGGTCGTCACCTCCGATGGACAAGTCAACATCGCATGTAAGGCTCACCTCTGCCTTACAATAATCTCGAAGTAAAAGAGTCATCCCTTTTACAGCAACAACGACTATGATGCATGGACATGTGTAAGAACTCGATAATGCGACAACAATTCACAATCTCAACTCAATATATAGGACGACACCCAATTATATTGATTATCTCCACAACATTGCATTATCAAGAAAACATGCCCACACAAATAAATCATAGTATTCACCATCACACATCAACATGATTATCAATAATCAACCATGTCATTCAACATCAACTATATCATATAGTTTCACCATTCCAAACAATTCTCATATTCCAAGTAAGAGAACATACAACATCTCATGACAAATATCATATCCAACATATAACCATTCAACGTCAACTATCACATAGTCATACAAGAATAATCTCAATAACTCACAAGACAATTTGCTAAAAAAACATTTCCGACAAAAATCTAAATCATGTGGCAAACGGCCAACATTGACAATTTTTAAAGCTAGGCAACTTATTCAAGTTTCAAATCCTACAATTCAATCTTAATCAATCATATAAGTATGAGCATAGGCCACTTACGAACTATCGATCATTAGTTTAAAGGTTAGTCTAAGTTCGTACGAGAAAATCCCAAGTTTATACATTCCACATTCCCACCCGAAAATCAAGTTTGACATGATTAAGACATTGTACCAACCTTACAAGCATTGTCTAAGCCCATAAGAACTGTAGACTAAGCTTGCAACTCCTTTTGTTCACCAAGACTAAGTTCCAACAATTTCCGAAAACCGAAACAACACAAACTCAAGTTTCAAACCATTTAGAAAATTGAAGTTTCGACAAAGCCAAATGTGTTCCAGTAGAAAAGTAGGTGAAAACAGCAAAAGAACACTTCAAAACGATCGCCTAGGACCCTCACACGACCACCCCCAAGCACCCGGACACGGAACAACGTTTCCGTTGTCCTGTCATGGGCGCCTGGCGCTAGAGGTGCAGCGCCCAGGGCTGTCTCCCTGTAAGTGGGCGCCCAGCGCTCCACTACAGGCGCAGCGCTCCGTAAACGCGCGTTTTCGCGTGTTTCGGCCGCGGGTTTTCGCCATTTTCGGTCAAAAATCGAATGTTTAAAATCCTCAATCATCAAAAGTGATCCGAGGCATAACCCGAGGCTCTAACACATCGAACTCACTCGTTTCGTGGCATTATTACAAGTTATGGAATTGTTTCAAAATAATTTTTCTCAAAACACTAAGTGTCAAACAACCACAATTCATTTCTTCCAACTCACAACAACATCTCAACATAAATCATACCCAAGTCATGAAATGAGATCAACATCCACAATCAACCACAATCATAACATATAATTTTACACTCCATCATAATTCAACAACAACTTCTCATATTTCATCAATTCACAAATTCACCAAAACACCAACAACAATTCAAATTATCATCATCAATCCATGAATATGCATACCCAAGCAATGATTCATCAACCATAACATCTATTAGCATCAACAACATCAATTGCATAATAATCATAGCTCAATTCAACTACAACACGTCAAATTCATCCATTTTGCACTATTTTCATAACTTTTCATCTTCACATATTTAAACATGTAATTTCAACAACAATCATACAACTAACATCAATTCATGCATACAAACATAACATCACAACAAGAGCACGAATTTAGCATGAATTGTTCATCAACTCATTTTCATACAACATGAGAATATGCAAAATTACACATGATTATGATAATCACTAACCCCCTTACATTTGAAGTTGATTATCTCTAACCCTTGCTTCAATTTAGCTCCTAGGTCACCCACTTGATTCCTAAAGCTTCCCTTGAGCCCTCTTGCTATTCTCTTCACCTCTTCTCTCTCTACCTCTCCTTCTCTCTATGAAAATTGTTTTGTGAAATGAATAACTATTCTAAGACAACCCTAGTGTTATCCCCTTAATGGGCTCAACTCAAATTCTAATGGGCCTAACCCATTCTAACATAATTCTAAAAGTTCTATACACTCAACGGTAATTACTAACAACGGTAAAATATAACCAACGGTCACTAACGGTAAAAACTAATCACTACACTAGTAACTTAGTAAAATAAGGGTTCTCACTAATTATTAAAATAATTCTCACCAAAATTAACATTTTACCTTACCCGTCAAATGACCAAAATACCCTTCTAATACGGTAATCCATGCAAATGCATCCGATAACAATAAAATACACACAATCACAATTAATCACACAAAAACACACAATAAAGTAATTAAAATAAAACTAGCTAAAAATCGGGCTGTTACACTCAGTGTTGCTGTTGTCTGTCTCAGATCCGTTGGATGCTGAAAACATATATTTTTTTTTTTTTTTGTTAATTTCTTAATCTCTATTGTCAATAGGATTCATATACATGTATGTGAAGATGAATCTTGAATATTATATGTAAGGATCTTTACTATTTTCTTGTTTTGTAATATATACCGGGTCTGGATTTGGTTATGTTGTTGCTTAGATATCACTATTTCTTATTCAAAAATTGTTAGTTGATGGTGACGAAGAAATTGTTGTTGTTTCTGACATGGAAATAGAGTCATGGAGAAAGAAAGTTTGAAAATGAGAGGGAAGAAGATGACACGAGTTGTGAGTCCACGATATGCTATGTGTGCTTTTTAAATCTAACCGTTGATCACCAATCTTAACTGACACGTGGAAAGGAGTTAACAGATTTTGCAAAATTTTAACGGAGAGGACCAAATTAGTAAATGGCATAATATCTATCGGACCAAATTGAGACACTTTATAGTTAAGGGACCAAAGTGAACATCAAAAATAAGTTAAGGACCAAATGATGTATTAAACCATACTTAATAAGAACACTTAAGACTTTTTTTCTATCCTTCACTAATATATTTTTCTTAACAAGTATGAAATGACTCTCTATATAATACTCCCTCCGGTCCTATTTATAAGAGAATTTTGGGTCAATAAAAATTGATGTATTTATTTTGTTGACCTAAATTTCTCTTGTAAATAAGACCGGAGGGAGTAGCACTGTTGCTTTAGCTGAACCCACTAAACATTTGTCTTTAGACCAAAATATATATAATTTATAGAATTTTTTTTTATTATGTGGGTTAACGGGCTACCCGCGGCCCATTCGGGCTAGCCCTAACGGGTACCGGGCTTTTAAGGGCCGGACTAAAAAACCCTATTAAAATTCGGGCTCAATATTTTAGGCTCAAACCCTATATTTATTCGAGCTAAACGGACCGGCCCATACGAGCCGGCCCGTTTTGACAGCTCTATTAATATAATAGCACTGTTACTTTAGCTAAATCCACTAAACATTGTCTTTAAATTTTCACTTTACGCCTTGTTTAATATTTTTTTTGTTTGTTTCACTTTCGGCAAAAAGGAAATTGTAGCATATTCCTAAAAAAATCTATAATTTCCGTTGAAGCTCTGACTATCAATCACCAACAACAACAGCTTGCGTCTTCTTCTACCGCTTACCAAGCAAGCAAGTGCCGCTCACTCACGCCCAAATGTCTTCATGCTGCGCCAGGTTTCGATCTTCTACCAATCCCATTTCTCTTTTTCCCTTCTTAAGAATAAGATTATACTCTCACTCTTCATTCAATTCAAATAATCTTGATAATGTTGTTTCTTCATTCAATCATATGCTTCATATGAATCCCACTCCATCGATTATTGAATTTAACAAGATATTAGGTTCCCTTGTTAAGTCTAACAACAATCATTACCCTACTGCTATTTCCCTTTTTCATCAATTGGAATTTCATGGAATTACACCAAGTATTGTTACTTTCAATATTCTCATTAATTGTTACTGCCTTCTTCGGGAAATGGATCTTGCCTTTTCTCTATTCGGGAAGATTCTTAAGGTGGGGTTTCACCCGGATATTGTAACCCTCACAACACTTATCAAAGGTATGTGTCTTAATGGTAAGGTCAAGGAAGCTTTGCACTTTCACGATCATGTGATTTCACTTGGATTCCACTTGGACCAAGTTAGCTATGGGACCTTGATCAATGGCTTGTGTAAATTGGGAAAAACAACCGAAGCCTTACAAGTGTTGAGAAAGATTGATGGGAAATTGGTTAACACTGGTGTGGTAATGTATAGCACAATCATTGATTGTTTGTGTAAAGATAAATTGGTGACCGAGGCATATGTGTTATATTCTGAAATGATTACAAAGAGAATTTCTCCCGATGTTGTCACTTTCAATTCTCTAATTTATGGATTTTGCATCGTTGGTCGACTGAAAGAAGCATTTGGGTTGTTCCATGAAATGCTATTGACAAACATCCTCCCAGATGTTTATACTTTCAGCATATTGGTTGATGGTCTATGTAAGGAAGGAAAGATCAAAGAAGCTAAAAATGTGATAGCTGTGATGATGAAAGAAGGTGTGATACCGGATGTTGTTACCTACGGTTCATTAATGGATGGATATTGCCTAGTTAATGAAGTAAATAAAGCCAAACATGTGTTAAGCCTGATTTCTCGAATGGGAGTGGCTCCTAATGCTCATAGCTATACTACTATGATTAATGGATTCTGTAAGAATAAAATGGTCCAAGAAGCCTTTAGTCTCTTTAATGAAATGCGGTCCATAGGAATTGCTCCTGATAAGGTAACTTACAGTTCTCTTATTGATGCTTTGTGCAAATCAGGGAGAATCTCTCATGCATGGGAGCTTCTTGATCAGATGCATGATAGAGGTCAACATGCAAATGTGATCACTTACAATTCCTTCTTACACGCTTTATGTAAAAACCATCAAGTTGACAAGGCAATTGCATTGGTCAAGAAAATTAAAGATCAGGGCATTCAACCCAATATTAACACATACAATATACTTATCGATGGACTATGCAAAGAAGGAAGACTTGAGAATGCACAAGTGATTTTTCAGGATCTTTTGATTAAAGGCTATAAGGTAACACTCTGGACATATACAATTATGATTAATGGTCTTTGTCTGGAGGGATTGTTTGATGAAGCTATGACCCTACTGGAAAAAATGGAAGACAATGGTTGCATTCCAAATGCTGTAACTTATGCAACAATTATCCATGCTCTCTTTAAAAATGATGAGAATGATAAGGCAGAGAAACTTCTACGTGAAATGATTGCTCGCGGTCTACTGTAAGAAAAGTATTAGTTAAGATTATTTCTTGTTACTTATTAGGTTACTTTTGAATTTTGATGACAACGATTGAATCTTAGTTATTCATTTTCATGTTTGCTTTAATGGTTACTTATGCAAATGATGATCAACTACACAATGACATCACTATCACCTTAGTTCTAATTTGAAATCGTGTTTTTATTTTTGAAATATTTTTTCTTTCCATTGTATTGTCATTTTTTCTTCATATGGTTGTATTTTTTTTTTTTCATTGATTGGTTATTCTGCGTTTTAACTCACAGACCAAATAGAAACTATTATGGTTATTCTTTGTGATCTTTGGCTGGTGGTCGTGTGTGATACAATTCATAAAATCGTGATATGTGATATATTTTTGTGTTTTAGACTTGTACAGTTTTATATGGTTGAGTCACGTACAAGTTGTGCAACTGTCGTTCGAAAAGTTGGATGGGGTCCTCTTTTTTCTTCTTCTTTGATGTTGGTAGGATGGGTCTGATACACTTTCATATTTTGTGCTATCTTGAATTTGGTATAAGGTGCATGACTCATTGGTGTAGTCATACAATAGCAATATAACAATGTGTTAATGTATATGGAATTTTGACAATTACAAATATTTTTACCGACTTAGTTTGTACTCTAAGATTCTAGAACCTTCTGCTGAGCTCTAGAAGCTGCAGCCGTTTGTTCCAGTTCTGCCAGTGTGGTTAAAGTTAATTAGCCACCTCTGTCCAGCTGACACTGACAACTAGGATGTAGGTTAACTCAATAGTGACTGTAGGTTAAGCTTTCCTAATAGGGATTTTAACATAATAGATCGAATAACAAATTTTAGAATTCTCTGTTTTTTGTTAAACAATAACTATTGAAATACATTTGGCTGAGAGAGGTTAATTCCACCATTACACATTGTACTAGCTTAATATTTCTTTTGTTGAGTGGATGAATATCAACAACCTCCTCACTATGAAATGTTACCTTTTTGGACACCTTGGCTCTGTTTGGTAAAAATAGCGGATAGCTGATAAGCTAGCTGATAGCTTTTAGCTTATAAGCTAGCTGGTAGCTTTTAGCTGATAAGTTAACTGAAGTGTTTGGTAAAAATAGCGGTTTAACTAGCTGATAAATGTAAAATGACATAAAGGGTATTCTTAATTCATAATAAAAATTATATCATTAATTTAAGTATTTGTAATTTTGTAAACTAATTTTTCTTTAAAAAAATACTTTAAATTTATTAATTTAATATATCCTATGTATTATAAATTAAATTAAATTTTATTCACTAAAATTTTTCTTATATTTATTATCATTTAAGTGTTTCTACTTTATAAAGAAAATAACATTTACCTCAAAAACAAAAAAAAAGGTAGCACTAATAGAGTAATACTAATAACAGAGAATAAATAAAATAACACTTACCTCAAAAAAATAAAAATAAAAAGTAACACTAATAGAATAATAGTATTTTGTTTCGTAAAAAAAAAAAAAAAACGAAGGTATATATTTTTTCAAAAAAATAAAAAAGGCCAGCTGATATATATACAAAAATTGAAATAAAGGGATAGTAGTCTTTATTACGTAGCTTATTATAAAAATGATAATGGATAAAAATACAATTTAAATGAAATAATAAGGATAAAATTGGAAGAAAAAGTGAGAAGCTATAAGCTATAAGCTCAAACGCTACTTGGAATAGCTTCTTAAAAATAGCTTATAAGCTCGTGAAATAAGCTATAAGCTCATGGTGAAAAAGTGTTACCAAACAGAGCTTTTTTTTTTCAAACGAGCTTATAAGCTATAAGCTAAAAGCTAAAAGCTCTTTTTTTAGTTTCCCAAACAGACCCCTTGTCTTTGGTAGAATGGACCTTGGAATTAAAAATGTTGTCGAAGACTGATAGTTGATTGGAAAGATAGCTAAATTCATTTTCGTACACAGTGATGCATTATCTGAATATTGTTATGCCTCTGATTGGTGGAGGATTTAGTCTCATTTTTCTGACCATAATATAAGAAACCTGAAAATGTGGTTTATAAAGAAATTAGAATCTCTTTGGAAATTAATGTAAAAACTGCTCAAGTTTTAGAATCTTTATTAGGCAAATATGTGCATTCTTTTGTTATTTCTAACACAATTATGACTCAAAGAATCATCTGATCATATGCTAAATTTTTCGTGTTTAGCTGCTCTTGTTAAGTCCAAAAGAAGATTTTTAAGTGTTAAGTGATATTAGTAATGAAGGTCTGATTTGCACCTTTGGCCAGCAAGCTTTAGGATATGTTTAAATTGACGGATTTGAGCTTATATACTGACATAAATACTTGCGGGATATGTTTAAATTAATTACATTTCTTAATATGTGTGAAATGACCAAAACATCATACAATTTGAGACTGAACGAGTATTGTTTTACAATAACTGATCAATTTTACTTTACAATGCAATATTAATTATTTTTTTTCCAATTATAACTCTACTTAATACTAATTTTATCACTCATATTTCAACAGATTTTTTTTTGCATTTATGATAATGATAAATATATCAACACTTAAAACTTTTTTCTTTCGTTCACTAATACATTTTTGTTAATATATATGAAATGAGCTCTACTAGTTTAGCTAAAGCCACTAAACATTTGTCTTTAAATTTCTACTTTCAGCCTTGTTTAATAGAAATAGAAATTGAATTGGGGAAAAATCTATAATTTCCGTTGAAGCTCCGACTATCAATCACCAACAACAACAGCTTGCGTCTTCTTCTACCGCTTACCAAGCAAGCAAGTGCCGCTCACTCACGCCCAAATGTCTTCATGCTGCGCCAGGTTTCGATCTTCTACCAATCCCATTTCTCTTTTTCCCTTCTTAAGAATAAGATTATACTCTCACTCTTCATTCAATTCAAATAATCTTGATAATGTTGTTTCTTCATTCAATCATATGCTTCATATGAATCCCACTCCATCGATTATTGAATTTAACAAGATATTAGGTTCCCTTGTTAAGTCTAACAACAATCATTACCCTACTGCTATTTCCCTTTTTCATCAATTGGAATTTCATGGAATTACACCTGATATTTTTACTTTCAATATTCTCATTAATTGTTACTGCCATCTTCGGGAAATGGATTTTGCCTTTTCTCTATTCGGGAAGATTCTTAAGGTTGGGTTTCAGCCGGATACCATTACCTTTAATACTCTTATCAAAGGTTTGTGTGTTAATGGTAAGGTCAAGGAGGCTCTGCACTTTCACGATCATGTGATTTCACTTGGATTCCACTTGGACCAAGTTAGCTATGGGACCTTGATCAATGGCTTGTGTAAAAAGGGAAAAACAACCGAAGCCTTACAAGTGTTGAGAAAGATTGATGGGAAATTGGTTAACACTGATGTTGTAATGTATAGCACAATCATTGATAGTTTGTGTAAAGAGAAATTGGTGACTGAGGCTTATGAGTTATATTCTCAAATGATTGTAAAGAAAATTTCTCCTGATGTTGTTACTTTGAGCTCTCTAATATATGGATTTTGCATTGTTGGTCAACTGAAAGAAGCATTTTGTTTGTTCCATGAAATGCTATTGACAAACATCCACCCAAATGTTTATACTTTTAATATATTGGTTGATGCTCTCTGTAAGGAAGGAAAGATCAAAGAAGCTAAAAATGTGATAGCTGTGATGATGAAAGAAGGCGTGGAGCCTACTGTTGTTACATATAATACATTAATGGATGGGTATTGCCTAGCTAATGAAGTGAATAAGGCAAAGAATGTATTCAACGTCATAGGAAAAAGGAGAATGACACCTAATGTTCGCAGCTACAATATCATTATTAATGGTTTATGTAAGATTAAAATGGTTGATGAAGCCTTGAATTTCTTTAAAGATATGCATTGTGAACCTAATAGGGTAACTTACAGTTCTCTTATTGATGCTTTGTGCAAATCAGGGAGAATCTCTCATGCATGGGAGCTTCTTGATCAGATGCATGATAGAGGTCAACCTGCCGATGTAATCACATACACCTCCTTCTTACATGCTTTATGTAAAAACCATCAAGTTGACAAGGCAATTGCATTGGTCAAGAAAATTAAAGACCAAGGCATTCAACCAAATATTAACACATACAATATACTTATCGATGGACTATGCAAAGAAGGAAGACTTGAGAATGCACAAGTGATTTTTCAGGATCTTTTGATTAAAGGCTATAATTTAACTGTTTGGACATATACTATTATGATCAATGGTCTTTGTTTAGAGGGCTTATTTGATGAAGCTGTGACCCTGCTGTCAAAAATGGAAGACAATGGTTGCATTCCAGATGCTGTAACTTATGAAACAATTATCCGTGCTCTCTTTAAAAATGATGAGAATGATAAGGCAGAGAAACTTCTACGTGAAATGATTGCTCGCGGTCTACTGTAAGAAAAGTATTAGTTAAGATTATTTCTTGTTACTTATTAGGTTACTTTTGAATTTTGATGACAACGATTGAATCTTAGTTATTCATTTTCATGTTTGCTTTAATGGTTACATATGCAAATGATGATCAACTACACAATGACCTCAATATCACCTTAGTTCTAATTTGAAATCGTGTTTTTATTTTTGAAATATTTTTCCTTTCCATTGTATTGTCATTTTTTCTTCATATCGTTGTACTTTTTTTTTCATTCATTGGTTATTCTGCGTTTTAACTCACAGACCAAATAGAAACTATTATGGTTATTCTTTGTGTTCTTTGGCTGGTGGTCGTGTGTGATACAATTCATAAAATCGTGATATGTGATATATTTTTGTGTTTTAGACTTGTATAGTTTTATATGGTTGAGTCACGTACAAGTTGTGCCACTGTCGTTCGAAAAGTTGGATGGGGTCCTCTTTTTTCTTCTTCTTTGATGTTGGTAGGATGGGTCTGATACACTTTCATATTTTGTGCTATCTTGAATTTGGTATAAGGTGCATGACTCATTGGTGTAGTCATACGATAGTAATATAACAATGTGTAAGGAATTTTGACAATTACAAATATTTTTACTGACATAGTTTGTACTCTAAGATTCTAGAACCTTCTGCTGAGCTCTAGAAGCTTCAGCTGTTTGTTCCAGTTCTGCCAGTGTGGTTAAAGTTAATTAGCCACCTCTGTCCAGTTGACACTGACAACTAGGTTGTAGGTTAACTCAATAGTGACTGTAGGTTAAGCTTCCCTATATAGGGATTGTAATCTGTATTTTCTGCTCTGCTATCAATAGATTAAATAATAGATCTTAGAATTCCCTGTTTTCCTGTTATACAATAACTATAGAAATTCATTTGGCCGAGCGGATGACAATCAACAACCTCCTCACTATTTAATGAATGAATTTAATCTAGAGATGCAAATCAAAAGATTAGATGTTACCTTTTTGGACACTTTGTGTCTGGTATAATTTGTTTTTTCTTCCCTTATTTTTTTTTTATGTTTATTTGGCATGTATCTGTTGGTTCAGTTAGATTATCGGAACTTGGAACACTCAATCTTGTTGAGTTTACATATTAGAATGGACCTTGGAATTAAAAAGGTTGTCAAAGACTGAAGAACAGGAGCATAGTCTAATTGAATAATAGCAAAGTTCATTTTCGTAATGCATTGTCTGAATATTGGTATGCCTCTGGTTGGTGGAGGATTTAGTCTCATTTTGTGTGTGATATTTTTCTGACCTTACATGTCTTTCCCTTTTACAGCTCTAACTAATTTAACCTAAAATACAAGAAGCCTGAAATTGTGGTTTATAAAGAAATTAGAATCTCTTTGGAAGTTAATGCAAAAACTACTTAAGTTTTAGAATCTTTATCAGAAAATATGTGCATTCTTTTGTTATTTCTAACACAATTATGACTCAAAAAGAGTCATCTGATCATATACTAAATTAGGGCTTTTTAC
Organism: Medicago truncatula; assembly: GCF_003473485.1. Taxonomy (NCBI): domain Eukaryota; kingdom Viridiplantae; phylum Streptophyta; class Magnoliopsida; order Fabales; family Fabaceae; genus Medicago; species Medicago truncatula. The sequence goes on from NC_053047.1 coordinate 25,963,680, forward strand.
TCTTGATATAAACATTCTGGTTCTGTTATCACTACCTTGTTCCAAATGAGAAAGTAGGATGGTTTGACAGGTTTTGTGGTTTTCAATAATAGGACAATCCGGTTGTCTAGAAACCAGATGAAATTTCTAACAAAATAATATTCAGTTAGTGCTCCAGGTTTACTGATAGGATTGATTTAAGCTGTGCTACAAGTTTTTTTTTTTTTACTATTAATTAATGGCTTTAATATGTGTTTCGTCCCTGCAATTAGGGCTCATTTAAAAATTGGTCCTTGTAATCACTAATCCTGGCAAACTACCCTCCCAAAGTTTAATCATTTAAAATTTGGTCCCTGAACCTAGTTAATTACTGCCACGTCACTGATTAGCTGACGTGGCAGTGGGACTCAACAATTATGGACATGAACAGACGAAAATACCCCTAAAGGTCTTAGCCAAACGTGAATGCTTCTTCCTCCAATCTAATTGTTCATTTCCCCTTCTCTTGTTTGATTTGCAACTCTTCTTCTCCCATAAACATATTCAACATCCATGAATTAATAACCTAGGATTAAATATAAACAAACATTAATTTCCTATGAGTAAAACATTATGAGCTTCAAATAACAAATCCATTATTCATCAACCAATAAAAATCAAAACTTTGTTCACAATTTCAACCAACCCAGAAGGAGGAAGGTTGAGATCTTGCGGTTCCCTCAATTCACGTCCCAAAACCAAATCAATTCACACATGAGGGCAGTTTTATTCCATCAAAATCATTTCACACATGTAATCTCATGTCCCAAAACCAAATCAATTTTTTTTTCCTGCAATTTGAACTAACCCATGACTTAACAGTTAGAGAGCTTTGTGGGTAATGATAATTGCATCCCAACTACAAACCTTGATTCCCCAAATTAGTTTTTCCCTATTTTTAATTTGAAATTTATGTTGTTGTAATTTCAAGTCATTGTGTTGTTGTCGCAATTTGATCACTGTCATAAGCCACATGAAGTAAATGGGAATGGAACATAGCTATAAGAAGAGGATACAACGTTGAAGGGTTAATGATGGAGTTTAGGACGTTTGCTCCAAAGGTTTGTGAACAGAGAGGCCGGAGAGAACGGACACCATGTATACCAGTGAACCGATTGCAAGTTCAAGTTCTCCTAGGTAGCCAAGGAACATCATGGACACCATGGAACGAGAATAGAAAATAAGAGCTGTTATGGGCCTATGGCTATTGGGAAAACAAGGATCGTTAGGGATTTCATTTCTTCCATGATGGTTGAAAAGGAACATGTATTTGGTTTGGTGTGGTCACTTATTTGACGGCGGCGAAAAGAGGATCGACGGTGGGACTGTTCACGCCGCCATGTTGGTGGTGGTGGTGTTTGTTGTTGTTCAAGTTGTTCTGGGAGTTAAGAGATGAAGGTTTATGTGAGGAGGAAGAAGTGGAGAAGATGAATTTGAGGGTATATTGGTAATTTTTGTAAATATTTCAGGGGTATTTTGGTTCGTTCACATGAAATAAGTTAATCATAACTGCCACGTCAGCTAATCAGTGACGTGGCAGTGATTAACTGGGCTCAGGGACCAAATTTTAAATGATTAAACTTTGGGAGGGTAGTTTGCCAAGATTAGCGATTACAAGGACCGATTTTTAAATGAGCCCTAATTGCAGGGACGAAACACATATTAAAGCCTTAATTAATTGATGATGAATTACTTGATTGATCAGTATGTGCTTTTTCAGTTGAAATTTTGCTTTGCTCTCAACATAACAAACTTATTTTATGATGAAAGTCTTGCAGTTGGCTTGATTACATCGCATTAAGTTCCTCCTTATCTCTTGAACGGTAAAACTTGGTTGAGTTTTTATGAGGTGGATGGACCTTCGAGTTGAAGAAGTTAAGCATGGCTTAGAAAGATGTGGTGAGGATGATGGACCTTTGAATTACTTGAGGCTTTGACAATTTTGAAATAAGGTAGAGCTAGAAGGATTACAAACAACTTTAGAGGTAATATCAGTATCATGTTTGGATCTTTGTAGATGAGTTGACACTTCATATTTTTATTAGTCTACATGGATTTCAAGTTGTATATTCCATCGTCAATTTCTACTCAAAAACAGAAACATATATGACTAAGAATATCATAAGATCAAAATGTCAATTTGATTACTAATTATGTCACAACTATGAAAACTGTCACTGAATCGCTCTGTCTATTGGAGGTCTCATCCCCCTTCAAGATCATAATGAAGCTATTAATATCTTGAAGGATTTTACAAATATGCATACAATTAGTAACCCTTTCTTTCTTTGAGTTTGAATTGAATCTTCTTATATTTTAACAACAATTTAAGAAGAAGAGGAAGGTTGATCCATCTCGCATTGTTGGTCCATATTTCTCAGCCTCAGTTGCAATTACATAGTGTTGTGAGACAATATTTCTTTCACCCCCTGCCAGTTTTACAATCTCGTCTATAGGTCTTACTTCCTTTCCTTCCCCACTTTACTCATGTGACTGTCACTCTTCTGAAAATCTTCTTTTATATTTGTTTGGATAAACAACTTAATATAAGCACTTATCATATAAGTGCTTATGTATAAACTATTTCTATAACAAAAAATAAACTTAAGTCAAATTGTTTTCATAGAGGTTAAAAGTTGTTTTGATAAGTTATTATGCAGAGCTTATGGAAATAAGTTGAAAACAGTTATGAACCTAATTGGATATTTTATAGAAATAAGTTATTCCCTAATTTGGAAGCATTTGATAGCTTTCTTAATTGAGGTGCAAAACTTTTCTGATAGCTAATAGCAAGCCTAGCATGAAATACTAGACATACGTGATTTTGATACTGTGCTTGGTAGTGTGGTTATGCTGTCTGTGGAGTGGACCTGTCTGTGTTTCCAGAATTTGTGTCTAGAAAAGTAATGAATCTGTGTTGATGGTTAAGAATAGCGCTGGTAGTGTCGTTATGCAGTAGCACTTTTTACTGCACCACCAACACTGTTATGGCTTTGAGCAGTTAGAACACCAAAAAGTGATAGCTTCGTTGGAATTGAAGAAGCACAATATAGTGATTGAATTGAACGGGATAGTTTGGCAGTTGTAGTTGTAAACAATGTAGTCAGGAACGAGTTCCTACGTAGGATCGGTCGGCCGGTGAAAGAACGTAAACACGAGGAACGTAACACGGTTCGTAAGTAGGATCGATAGGTTGTCGATAGAATTGAGATAAATATATAGGGAAAATAGAGGAAAAACAGGGGAGCCAAGCATAAAAACAGAGATATTAGAGGAAAAAACGGCAAAAAACAGAGGAAACAGAGCAAAAAGAGAAAACATGGTTCGTAAGTAGGATCGAAGCACGGTCGAAGTGCTGTGGCACGTAAGATCGTGCGATCCTACGTGCTGGGACTCGTTCCTGACTACCTTGGTTGTAAAGGAGTGATATGGCTTGGAAACAGGGAAATTCTTACTGTTTTTGGAGATTAGCAAGCAGACTTTGCTTTGTTTTGGTTATTTAAAGGGGTATATTGGATAAAGAACATTAGGGATTGTGTTTTCGAAGATTTTGATATTAATATGTACTCCATTTAGATTGGATTTAGATTTGAATTTGGATTTACTTATGATTATAATTAGTAAATTTTCAATTGAGTTTTGGTGATATATATTTTGACATAAGTTTCGTTATGTTGCAAAATATGGTTTTAGACATGTGTTTTAAGAATGGTGTTTTGAAAACTACGGTGATGTTGCAAAGTCAATTGCATAGTAGAAAGCTTCTAGCGTGGTTAAAAATCCATCAATGTCACTCCTTTGAGCCTATTGGTAGTTTAGAAATGTTTTGTTTTGAGTTGTACAAACATCTAGTTATGTCACTTTGAGATTCTGGCTGATAATACAAGTTTATAGACATGATTCATATCTTGGAAAATATTCAAAATACAGAGGGTACTATGTCGAAATTTCAGTGGGTATCATTTTAAGTGAAAATCAATTTAAAAATTGTTTAAATTATAGTGTGCCAAGTGTCGTTAATAGACTTGCCTGACTAGGATGTTCTAGTTCGTGCGCCGATCACTATTGTGAATTTTGGGTCGTGACAACCTCATCTCATTTAATTGTATAAAAAAATTAATGTTTAATATTTTATTGTCAAACCTATTATTTAATTTTTAAATTTCCTCTTAATTAATAGGGTGTTTGTTAACTTTTACTTTATGAGATTTACTTGAAGAGAGAAAGTTATGACTAGTTACACATGATTTTTTTTTTTTTTGTCAATTTGTACACATGAATTTATTCATCCTTCTAGAACGAAAAAAAAAATTCCACGCTTTGCCTTGAAAATAAAACATTTTTCATAGCTCAAGTGATTATGTTCAACCTGTTAATGAGGTTCACCAAATGATGAATTGTAACACCCCGTTTTCCAAAATCAATTAAATAATAATTTTTCAACATCAGAGTAAAACCTCAAACGGCATGTCACATCGCATTCATAATAATCATCTTAAATAGGATATAATTAAAATTCATTTAAATAAACATCCTTCAAATTTTCATTAAATCTGCAGCGGAAATTTTATCACCAACAACAATCCACAACTGTCATAAACTCCATAATAAATTCTTGGCATGAAAGTCTAAATATCATAAATTCCAACACCAGTAGGGCTACAACAACAATATTCAAAATTTGATACATAGGAAGAAATTAAACAAATAAAATCCCATCACATGTAATCAGAGCCCTAGACACTTTGAGCCACCACCAACTACTCAGGATCACCTGCAAGTTACCCATAGGAAGGGCAACGTTTTTAAGTAGAAGGGGTGAGATTCACAACAATAATATAGATAAAGAATGCATCAATCGAATCTAACACCCTATCATATAATTCATCAACAGTATATAAATCTCATTATTTTCAAACATCATCAACAACGGTAATTAATAACCCACTCAACGACTCATGCAACTCATCACCACTCCACTAAAACTCCGCTAACAACACCCATGCATGTGGTATCGAAATCAGGACCGTAGCCCTCACCGCTGTAGAATGGTTAAAGCATTCATTTTCATGACATAAATCCTCACCACTAACACCACTTTGAGCAACTAGTACTCCACCACTTTGAACGACAAGGCGTTCCAGAGCCGAAGCTCTCCCACTGTTATGCTTATGCAACTGACCCACTTGAGTATATCTACATACAATCCAACCTATGCATATATATGTATATGACTCACCTCCCCAATTTACAATATTCATGTATAACTTAATTAAATAAAAGCATACATCCAGCCATCATCCATTCATTACCACCAATTTATAACATCCAGAAAAGTACACCAATCATAAAAGCCATGCTTTAATCAAGAAGACAAATCAACCATTCACAACAAAAATCAATCCAACAAAATTATGGGCAGCTCGCCTCGCGAGCACATCTGCTCGCTATGGCGAGCTCAAGAAACAGGGCACTCGCCATGGCGAGTTCGAGGCGAACTCGAGCCGAACAGAAATATGGTGCTCTCGGGAGTTTTGACATTTTTCTCACTAAATCTTCATTTTTAAGTTCTCTAATCATCCTTTTAATCTGAAAAATTGTCCCAGACCTCTCCAAAAACATCTAGGCACTTAAAACTATCCAAGTTACGGCTTATAACAACACTTCAAAAATCCAGTTTTCCTCGCAGGTACTCGCCATGGCGAGCCATCTCACTCGCGAGGCGAGCCATGAAGTTGCTCACTCGCTATGGCGAGCATAGGCTACTCGCGAGGCGAGTGATGAACTTCTGTACGGGCAGAATGCAGGTTTTTCCCAAAAATCCCATTTTTCTCATTTTCACTCCCCAAATTAGTTTACAGATTTGAAATGAAATGTTGTTCACACTTAGAACCTATTTCTAACCCCAAAACATCAATCTATGCACTCAAATCCACTAATTCAACATAAACCTAGAATTCCCAATTTCTACCAAAACCTGTCAAACTCAAAATCAGAATTCAAAATCAATACAATTGCAGTAAACTTCACCCTTACCTTAGTTTTGCAGAAGAAAAATTCACAACAAAAGATCCTTGGCTCTACTTGCTCTTCTCTCTCTTTTCTCCCAAAAGTCTTGTTTCTACGTAAAATAGTTTCTCTGGTTTTTCCTTTCTTTAACTCGCAAAATGTAACTCCCCTAATTAGCAATTAACTCCCCCCCCCCCTTAATTCTATTAATCATAACATAACCCCTAAAACTCTAATTAATTATCTTTCCCACTTATTCTAATTATTAATAACATAAACCATATAATTAAATAAACACACCACATAAATCACTAAAAATCATATATAAGACTCCACATAATCAAAAATATTAAAATAACGATTAGAGTGTTACACGAATCGTTTGGGAGAACCCGAGTTCGATTCCTAGATGGAACAATACTTGAACAAACTGGTCGATCTCTGGATTATCAAAGCCCCTTCATTTGTTAACCTTTATAAAAAATATCTTTCTCGAAAATATTTGATACATAGGAAAAAAATTTAATAAACTTTTGAGAAACATGAATAAATATTTCTTACATCTTTATTCTACAAACATTATATACGGGTGTTCGTGATGGAATTTAGATCAATTTTGAGGTAAAAACTCATCCGATCGAAAATAAAAATCAAATGCAGTTATGTTTGGAAGACTATATACAAAAATCAATCTAATCTGATACAAATATACATTGTTTAGTTTGAATCGGTTTTTGATTATCCAAAATATAAAAGTTAATTTTTTTTAATTAATATTAATATTAGTCAAAGACGGTAAAATAATAAATTTGATCCAAAAAATAACATAAAATATATTAAGGGATTAACAATAAAGAATGAAAGTGAGCGATTTTGTTAAAAAAATACTCCCTCCGTCTCAAATTGTATGTCGCTTTAGAGAAAAAAATTTGTCCCAAATTATATGTCGCTACCAATGCAATATTAATGCTACTTTTTCTATTATAACCTTAATTATTTATTACTCTCTCTTCTTTCATTTCTTTCATTTATCTTTCCCATATTATTTACTAAGGACTATTTTGTAAAACAACTCATAATATCTCTTCACACGATATTAATTACATTTCTTAATATGTGTGAAATGCCCAAAACATCATACAATTTGGGACGGAGGGAGTATTGTTTTACAATAACTGATCCATTTTACTTTACAATGCAATATTAATTATTTTTTTTAAATTATAACTTTAATTAATACTAATTTCATCACTCTAAATTAACACTTGACTTTTTTTTTTCTTCTATCCTTCACTAATATATTTTTCTTAACAAGTATGAAATGACTCTCTATATAATACTCCCTCCGTCCCAAATTATATGTCACTTTAGAAAAAATATTTGTCCCAAATTGTATGTTGCTTTACAATACCAATGAAAAATTAATGTTACTTTTCATATTATATCTTAACTATTTATTACTCTCTCTTCTTCCAATTCCTTCATTTATCTTTTCCATATCATTTATTGAGGACAATTTTGTAAAACAACTCATAATATCTCGTTCCCACACAATATTAATTACATTTCTTAATATGTGTGAAATGCTCAAAACGTCATACAATTTGGGACGGAGGGAGTAGCACTATTACTTTAGCTAAACCCACTAAACATTTGTCTTTAAATTTCCACTTTACACCTTGTTTAATATTTGTTTGTTTGTTTCACTTTCCGCAAAAAGGAAATTGTTGCATATTCCTAAAAAAAAAAAAAAAAAATAGAAATTGAATTGGGGAAAAATCTATAATTTCCGTTGAGTAAATATTCAATTTCCCTCCTGAAATTGTAAGTTTCATCAATTACCCCTCTGAAATTAACAAAATTTCAATTACCCCCTGAAATTTCACAACGTTAGTCAATTTACCCCTTCCGTTAAATTTTTCTGTTAGTGAACATGACGTTTTGCAAATACCCCCAGAAGTTTTGCACTTATGTGCAAAATGCCCTCCAAACTTAAAAATTTATATTATTTTTTTTATTAAAAACAAACAATTAATAGTTAAATATTAAAACTAACTATTAATTTTGGAATTTGGGAAAACTACATGCATATATACATCAAAATAGGCTCCAAAATGGGGAAAAATATGTATTTTTTAAAGTGACAATAATGAGATGATTTGTAGATTAATATTGGGGGTTGTGTAGTTTAAATGGTTTGAGCAAATTGTTGAAGGAGTTGGAGGAGTTAAAAGACTAAGGTAGTGAAGGAGAAAATATAAATTTAAATCTGATTATTAATTTGTTTATAAACCTCTAAAAATAATAATTTGTCTATTAGAAATAACAATTATTGTCACTTTAAAAATACATATTTTTTTCTATTTTGATGTATATATGTATGTAGTTTTTCCAAACTCCAAAATTAATAGTTAGCTTTAATATTTAACTATTAATTGTTTGTTTTTAAGAAAAAAAAATATAAATTTTTAAGTTTGGGGGGCATTTTGCACATAATTGCAAAACTTCAGGGGGTATTTGCAAAACGTCATGTTCACTAACAGAAAAATTTGACGGAGGGGGTAAATTGACTAACGTTGTGTGGTAATTGAAGTTTTGTTAATTTCAGGAGGATAAGTGATGAAACTTACCATTTCAAAGGGGAAATTGACTATTTACTCAATTTCCGTTGAAGCTCTGACTATCAATCAATCACCAACAACAACAGCTTGCGTCTTCTTCTACCGCTTACCAAGCAAGCAAGTGCCGCTCACTCACGCCCAAATGTCTTCATGCTGCGCCAGGTTTCGATCTTCTACCAATCCCATTTCTCTTTTTCCCTTCTTAAGAATAAGATTATACTCTCACTCTTCATTCAATTCAAATAATCTTGATAATGTTGTTTCTTCATTCAATCATATGCTTCATATGAATCCCACTCCATCGATTATTGAATTTAACAAGATATTAGGTTCCCTTGTTAAGTCTAACAACAATCATTACCCTACTGCTATTTCCCTTTTTCATCAATTGGAATTTCATGGAATTACACCTGATATTGTTACTTTCAATATTCTCATTAATTGTTACTGCCATCTTTGGGAAATGGATTTTGCCTTTTCTCTATTCGGGAAGATTCTCAAGGTTGGGTTTCAGCCGAATACCATTACCTTTAATACTCTTATCAATGGTTTGTGTGTTAATGGTAAGGTCAAGGAGGCTCTGCACTTTCACGATCATGTGATTTCACTTGGATTCCACTTGGACCAAGTTAGCTATGGGACCTTGATCAATGGCTTGTGTAAATTGGGAAAAACAACCAAAGCCTTACAAGTGTTGAGAAAGATTGATGGGAAATTGGTTAACACTAATGTTGTAATGTATAGCACAATCATTGATAGTTTGTGTAAAGAGAAATTGGTGACTGAGGCTTATGAGTTATATTCTCAAATGATTGTAAAGAAAGTTTCTCCTGATGTTGTTACTTTGAGCTCTCTAATATATGGATTTTGCATTGTTGGTCAACTGAAAGAAGCATTTTGTTTGTTCCATGAAATGCTATTGACAAACATCCACCCAGATGTTTATACTTTTAATATATTGGTTGATGCTCTTTGTAAGGAAGGAAAGATCAAAGAAGCTAAAAATGTGATAGCTGTGATGATGAAAGAAGGCGTGGAACCTGATGCTGTTACATATAATACATTAATGGATGGTTATTGCCTAGCTAATGAAGTGAATAAGGCAAAGAATGTATTCAACGTCATAGGAAAAAGGAGAATGACACCTAATGTTTGCAGCTACAATATCATTATTAATGGTTTATGTAAGATTAAAATGGTTGATGAAGCCTTAAATCTCTTTAATGACATGTGTTGCAGAGGAATTGCTCCTGATAAGGTAACTTACAGTTCTCTTATTGATGCTTTGTGCAAATCAGGGAGAATCTCTCATGCATGGGAGCTTCTTGATCAGATGCATGATAGAGGTCAACCTGCCGATGTGATCACTTACAATTCCTTCTTACACGCTTTATGTAAAAACCATCAAGTTGACAAGGCAATTGCATTGGTCAAGAAAATTAAAGATCAGGGCATTCAACCCAATATTAACACATACAATATACTTATCGATGGACTATGCAAAGAAGGAAGACTTGAGAATGCACAAGTGATTTTTCAGGATCTTTTGATTAAAGGCTATAAGGTAACACTCTGGACATATACTATTATGATCAATGGTCTTTGTTTAGAGGGCTTATTTGATGAAGCTGTGACCCTGCTGTCAAAAATGGAAGACAATGGTTGCATTCCAGATGCTGTAACTTATGAAACAATTATCCGTGCTCTCTTTAAAAATGATGAGAATGATAAGGCAGAGAAAATTCTACGTGAAATGATTGCTCGCGGTCTACTTTAAGAGAAATGTAGCTATGTTCATTTTGTGATGAGAATGGTGTAGTTTTAGTTGAAAATCATGTCACATTATTTTCATTTTGTTATTATAATGATCGAAATGGTTGATTGTTTTGATTATTGACTTAGTTATATTTTATTTCCAATGTGCAGTCAATTTTCTTCATATTGTTGTATGATTTTTTTCATTCATTGGTCATTCTGAAGTCCTGAGTTTTAAATGGTTCATGCAGTTGACCCCATTTAGATGGAAGAAACATTTGTTTTTTTTATTGCATTTTTCTTACATTGTTTCCACATCAAGGGAAAATGTAAGTATTCAACCTTGTGTTTGTACCATCTAATTTTTCCATAAGGCGACAATTGTTGATATATTCTTTGAAGTTATTGTTGGCCAAATAATTGGAGCTTTTTGAAGGGCTGGAAATCATTTCAGGTATGTGTGTTCTATTGATAACCTTGAATATACTTTTACGGAAGAATGAAGAATACATATATAAGGAATTAGTTCATTTAGACAAATCATTTTTGGACAACATCCATAGCATACTTGTTTTGGATGAAGTAAGTAGAGAACATTGATGCACACTGCTTCTTGCTTACTAACATGGCTAGAGTATTAAGAATTTAAAGATTATGCAGGAAATGAAGGGTGGATTTCTGTTCAGGAATGGTAAGCAAAGGTTAAGTGTGTTAGTTGCTGCTGGCCTACTATTATGCATTGAATGGATTGATGTCAAAAGGAATGTTGAAATGCATAATTTTTCGAGGGATGTGTTCTTTATAAGGTGTTGTCTTCTCTGTTTCAATGTATAAGTCCTTAGCTTGAAGTGGGATGTTTTGGTTTTGGTCATGGGATGTTAATTTTTGACATTTTAGAAATTCTTGGTAGCTGCGAATTTTCATTAATTTCGGTCACTGAGAGAGATATGTACGCACTTCATAAAGTGGTCTCTTGTTATTGATGAGGCGTGTTTCTGCTGTTGGTATTGAATAGAAGGATACAATGTCTTATTTCAGTACTATCTTGAATTTGTATAGGGTATGCACATCAACTGCTCCCTGTTAAGCACATCAATTGGCAAGAGACCTGCATTGTTATATACAGAGGCCGGGGTTCGAACTCCGGACACTCCACTTATTTACCTTGAAAAAGGTGAATTCTAGCCACCAGACTACATGTATGAAAGGAAAAAAAAGAATTGGAGGGCGAAATTGAATAATTATAGTTTTCTTATTTTTGAAATTTTCAAGTGAAAATCATGTATTTTGTCAACAAAAAGAAAATGTTGAATCACATTTGATTATAAGTTAAGTTTTTGAATCATAAAGCCAATCATATGCATAGTTCAAATGATCTAAATGAAAGAAAAAGAGAAAGTGTCAAAACTACCTCATAGTGGAGTGGGTGTGTAAGAATACATTTATTGGATCAAGACTAAAAAGTCTTTTAAGATGATCATTCAAACCCTAACCTTATCCCAAATTACAAAAAGGATGATATTATATTCAAGGCTTAAATGCTCTTTTGGTCCCTTAACTATTTAATTGGTATCGCTTTGGTCCCTTAACTAAAAAAAAGATTGTTTGAGGATTTTAATTTTTTTTTTAGTCTCGTTTTGGTCCCTTCTGTTAGGTTTCCGTTAGTTTTAACAACAAAACGTTAAGTGTGGTATTCAATCAAGACTTTGTAAAACTTAACGTTTGATCCCTTTTGGTCCCTTCTGTTAGGTTCCCTTCTGTTTTGGTCCCAACCTCACCCTTCTATGGGATTTTAAAAGACTTTTTAATTATGAAAAAGTCTTGTGGTATTCAATCAAGACTTTTTGGAATTTAAAAAAAGTCTAGTGGTATTCAATCAAGACTCTTTGTCATTTTAAAAAAGTCTTGAGGTATTCAATCAAGACTTTTCATCATTTAAAAAAAGTCTTGTGGTATTCAAAGTCATTCAAATTTCGAAGGATTGTTTAATAAATTGGATTTTGATGGATTTTGTGGGATTTTGTAGTGTAATTTTAACAAGAAAAAGTCTTTCATGAAAAGATGAGATTTCTTGAGATTGTTTTTATTTTAAAAGTTACTATCTTTTTCTTCTCATCTCTCTCTCTCTCTCTCTCTCCCCCCTCCCCCTCCCTATTCTCTCTTCGTCTCTCTCTCTCTCTCTCTCTCTCTCTCTCTCTCTCTCTCTCTCTCTCTCTCTCTCTCTCTCTCTCTCTCTCTCTCTCTCTCTCTCTCTCTCTCTCTCTCTCTCTCTCTCTCTCTCTCACATCTTGGGGGGGGGGGTAAACCAAGGAATATTCATATTACAAGTGGGAATCTACAAGTTTTTTTTTTTTTTTTTTTTCATATTATATTTCCTTTTTTTGAAGGATCATGTTATTTTTTTTGGGTTAACTGTGTTTTTCACCCCTGTAATATATTTCATTTCCGGTTTTCACCCCTATAAAATTTTCGGTTTGATTTGCACCCTCGTAAAATTTTTATTTTTCGGAAAACACCCTTAATAGGCCATTCAAAAACCAAAATTTTTTGAAAAAAATTCCAAAAATGGCCTATTAGGGGTGTTTTACGGAAATTAAAAGTTTTACGAGGGTGCAAATCAAACCGAATATTTTATAGGGGCGAAAATCAGAAATGACATACATATATTACGGGGGTGAAAAACACTATTAACCTTTTTTTTTTTTGAGCAATGAAGGATCATGTTTATTCATACAAGTTTATAGAAATAAATTTAAGCTAAAGTGCACTTTTTCCCCCCTAACTTTCAAAAATTTGCAATTTTTGCTCCCTAAGTACCAAAACCACAATTTAGCCCCCCTAAGATTTAGCCCCATTGCAACTTTGGTCCTTTTGACCTAGTTAACGCTGATTTGGCATGCCACATGTGTATTTTTTAAAAGCCACATAATCATTTATTAAATTAAAAAAATGAAAAAAGAAATTGAAAAATAAAAAAAAATCATTATTTTTTTTAAAAAAATAATAGAAAAGGAAAATGAAAAAAGAAACATGATTCATGAAAAGAAGAAAGAGTCGTGGAGAAAGAAAAGGAAAGAAATAGAAAAGGAAAAGAAAAAAGAGAAAAAAAAAATGTGATTCATGGAAAGATGAGAAATAAATAATCATGGAAAAATTCAGAACTCCATAGATTGAAAAGATAACAAAAAACAAGATGAATCATGGAAAACAAGATGCAATAACCTAGCCTCAAAATTCAATCCAATCCAATTCAATCCTTCTTGAATTTTCAATCTTTTTGTTCTTCTTTTTGAATCGATTCGATATGAAAATTAAAACCAATTAGAGAATTGGTTTCAAGATTTCAAGCAAGGGATGAAAACCATAAATCGAACAGGGTCAAAGAAGCTTGGAGAATCGCTCCTCTTGCGACACCGGCATCGACGTTGTAAAGAAGCTTGGAGAATCGTTGCTTTCTGATCTGTTATGGGGTGTTTGTTTTTTATGCTTTAATTTCGATGGTGAATGTTATTGAGATAAGATTGTGGATGTTGACTTGTGGGAGTAAATCTGCAGCTATGTTACGTTGTTGCTGTTATGGCTATTCTTGTTTCTTCTGTTGTTGTGGTTTATATTTCAACTGCTATTTATGCCTTTACACACTAGATTTGGAATTGAAATCATTTTTGATTGTTATGTTTTTTGATGAATTGAAATCATGTTTGATTGTTATGTTTTTTGATATATGAAATGGATTGAATTGGATTTAGGAAAGAAGAAATTCTGGGTGTTTTTTTAAGAAGAAATTCATGTGTCATTATTTTTCATGGAAAGAATTATGGAAAGAAGAATAATCGTTTATTCCTTTTTTATTTTCCTTTTCTATTATTTTTTTTTAAATTCTGATTTTTTTTATTTTATTTTTCAATTTCTTTTTTCATTTTTTTTAATTTAATAAATGATTATGTGACTTTTAAAATAAAATAAAATTAAAAAATACACATGTGCCATGCCAAATCAGCGTTGACTAGGTCAAAAGTGGTCAAAAGGACCAAAGTTGCAATGGGGCTAAATCTTAGGGGGGCTAAATTGTGGTTTTGGTACTTAGGGGGCCAAAATTGCATGTTTTTGAAAGTTAGGGGGGAAAAGTGCACTTTAACCTTTATTTTTTATTGAGAAACTTTTGATAACATTCTATACATGCATGAGACAAATTATTCAAATAATTTAGCAGACTAATTAAATGCAAAGACTAAAATCTAATGTTAAACACTTTTTTTACAAAGACTAAAGATGAAATATTGAAATTTTATAGGGATTAAAACGTTTTTAACTCTACCATAAACTATATTATTGTATTATAATTTTGTTCAAAATTTAATCTTAGAGATATTCTACATATATGCTACTAATTAGCATAATAGTGAAAACAATTGGACTATTACTTTTCCACCCTGTCTGTTTCTCGTGCGCCCTGCATACAAACCAAAAATACCCATGGTTTGGATTATGTAATCTGAACAAGATTGCTAGCGTTTTTTCGGAAAACGAAATCCGGACACTTTTGAAATGTGATTTTTAGTGTTTTCTATGATGTCAAAGGTCTCTCTTGAACATTATATAACCCGCGCATAAGCTGCAAAACAATTTCAAGGGTTATATGAACGGTCAACAAGGACCATGATACCACAAACATTCCTAAAAAACTAATTCTTTTTAAGAGAAGAGGTGAAGTGAAGAATGAAGGAGATTGTTGAATATGCAAACCTATTTATAGCCTAAAACAAGTCCTAGGTCTTAAGTATAGTAAATAAAAACGTGTTTGTGGTGCTAACTGTCCAAAAAGCATTAAAGGCTCCACTAACCGGCCAAACCTCTGGTGAAACGCATTGTCCAAAAATAACTGAGGTTGTCCAGATTATATAATCCAAAATGACAAAAACATTCCAAATTATATAATACAAACAGCACCAGATGTGTTTTTGGAGTATTTTCATGGAATATGACATAGAAAATAAGTAAAATAAATGCATCAAAAAAACAAGTAACCATCTTAAAATAACATAAACAACATAATATTAATGGAGGATGGTGTTCAAAGAGGTGCTTTTGACCTTGATTCAGATGGCCTATCAACTGACATATTAATGTCGGAAGGCCAATTGGATCGAGCTCATAAAAACCTTTTCGGATTTAGATCTGAAACATAACGATGAATGACAAGGTGTTTCAAGAAGGTTGTTTTGAGATAGATCTTGTTGCATTGCCAACTGAGATATTTCTATCGCTAAGACAACAAGATCTAGCTCATAGCAAACCTCTTGACATTCAAATATAGAGCAACATTTTTGATAGCATGCTGAAGATCTACATAATGTTGTCAAATAGAGAGCTATCTATTTGCGACAACATTAGGTTGCTCCTTATCACAATGACAAAAAATTTCATGGTTTCCGGCAGCAAGATATATCTATTTTTAAAAGCATGTTGAAGATCTTCATTCTGTCGTTAAATAGATAGCTATCTACTTCAAATAGCATAAAGATCCTCAACACTATGACAAAAATTTCCATGGATTCTTTGGTGTGTTTGTGTCTTTTTGCTGGAAATTAAGATGAAAATCGGAAAGACTTATTGTTATCTCAATTTTGGGGTATCAAATCATTAATTAGGCTTGAACCTTTCAATCTTTGATATTCTCTATTTTTTCTTGGGAAGGGTGAAATTGAGAAAAAACCCTTAGAAATTCTAAGTTCGGGGGTCGTTTTCGTTACGGGAAGGTGTTAGGCACCCGTAACGACTATAGTATTCTATAGGAACCGCTTTCCTAGCTTTATGTCTACGCTTTACTTTTATGCTTATTTATTGAAAAAGAGAGTTTATTTAGGTTAAGCATGGAGGGAGGAAATGTTTTGAGATTTTATTTTATTGGACTTGGAGAGGTTTTGACCTCTTGCCTACATACCCTTTTAAGGGATCAAAATTCAATGTAGTTCTCTATCAAAAGTATTTTTGGTGTGTTTCAATTGATTTTAGTTTTTGAAAATGGTTTTGAAGAGAAAGAGGCCGTAAAGGCATGAGAGGAAAAGATAGTGAATTGTTGGTTCAATTATTAACGAAAAAATGTCTAAGTAGAAATTAAGATTCATTTGAATTTTGATTAAGAAAATAAAGGAAAATACAATGGAGTTTTGACTCCAAGGTTTATTAGGAAAGATTTGAGTTATGGAGTTATTTCCGGAAAAATGATATTTTTTCTAAGTATTACGCTTCCTAAACATACATCTAAGCGGTAAACATACAACGTGTGTGCGTGTCGGTGCTTGTGTCGGTGTACATCATTATAGAGAGTCCATTGTCCTTTACATTGCCCTAGTTTACATGCTATGGTCTTGCAAGAAATTAAAAGGAAATTAAACTACCTAAAATTACAAGTCCATTTGACATAGAAATTGAAAAGATAAAATGCCTAAACTACAAAAATGAAGATAAAGTGATAAGGTGCTCATGAAATGGATGAAACATGAAATGGAATGGTTAGTAGTATAAGGCATAAAATGGTAAGAAAAAAAGTAAGCAATTGAATATGAGATAAAACGGCAAAATGACGACAATAACCAAAATATAAAAGGAAACACATTACTTGAAACACAAGAAACTAAAAAATCACATCTAAAACAGTAAAACAAACACATGATCAGAGGCATATTCATCACAAAATTGTATATCAATCACTCATATCATATATCAAAATATTATGAACAAAAATGTGGCAAAAATTCCCAAGAATCAACTTAAAAAGAAAAAAACTAATCAAGAACTAACACACACATTTTATCAATTTCTTAACATGCAAAAATATCACAAAAATATCAAAAATGTACCAAGAAACACATAGAAAATTTTTAGGAATTTTATGAAAAAAATAAAGCAAGCAGGAGGTTCATATAGCAAGAAACAGGGGTGTGCATAGCAAGAAAATAGCAAAAGACAAAGAAAACCAAAAGGAAAAAGCCCAAGCCCAAGCCTAAAAGGTCCGGACGCACGGGAACCACAGGATTGATCCCCTGGATCAAACCCTAGATCCAACGGCCAGGAATGAAGGATGGTGAACCAAAGCTGGACCGGTCCAGTTCAGTTGCTTATAAAATGGGGAGGGACCGGTCGAACTTCATTTTTCACTTCCCTCTCTCTCTCCTCACTAATTCTAGTGAGAGAAGCTCTCACTTCTCTCTTCTCCCTCCCTCGCCGGTTTCTGAGAAAGGCGGCCGGAGAGGATGAAGATCTGGCCGGAACCTTCAAGGTCCGCCGGAATCTTCATCTTCTCCGGCGAGATCTGCAGATTCCGACGTTCAAAAATTCCAGAATTCAACCAAAACTACTTCAATCCACTCGCCTTCTACCCCTTAGTATGAATCCACCACTGAAATTTGCAGGCAAGGCTTAAATCAACGTAGATCTGGAAAAAAAACCTTACGGTTTTTCGAAGAAAATTTTAGGTTTTTATTTTTTTGAATGAAACTGTTTAGGAATTCCAAGATCTACGTTGATTTGTATGTGTTGATGTGTTTTGAAAGAAAAGGAAGAAAAAGAAATTTTGAGTATGTTACCTCTGGTTTCAATCGGAGATTTCGAGCAAGATTCTTCGGAAACACTTGATTCTCGTTCTGTTTGATGATTTGATGCCCGGAACCGAAAATAAATTGGTGATTCTTTCAATGATTTGATTTCTTCTTCTTTACCGGTTCAGATTCTTCATCTTTTTTCTTTCTTCTTCTCAAAAAAAGCTCTGTGATCGTGCTTGAGTTTGTCACCACTTGGTGATGAATTCGCACTTGAATTGCAGAGAAAAAACGATTCAATGATGAAGATTCACCATGAATCTCGGAGAATTGATGCAATTTCTGATGAAATTTGGTTCTGGAAAGTTAGGGTTTGTGAATTGTTCTTGGTGATTTTTCTGTTTTGATCCTAACTGACAAGAGAGAGAAGATCCTTCTCTGTTTGTGATGTGGCACATAATGAATGGATCTCTGACACTGTGCACTATTTATAAGCTGCCAAGTGTGCCTTTGGACCAGTGAAATGGTGACACCTGTGCTTGTATGGCTCGGCCTTGGACTTGTTGTAACCTAGGGACCTTTCTGCAAAAAAGTAAAATTGAGGACTAAACTGCAATTAATAATAATGGACTAAAAATGCAATTTTAAAAAGTTTTGGACTAAAGTGCAATTCTGGAAACTTGTTTGAGGGACCGGAATGCAATTAAAAATAAAATTGAATTAAAATTGGTAAATTGGAAAAAAAGTAAAGTGAAACCTAAAATAAAACCAACAAAAGGACTAAAATGAACCAATTACAAAATGAGGTATTTTAAAATACCTCTCTGTCGAAATTTTGATGGGAAAAGACCAAAATGCCCCTAGGGACTAAACTGACTCAAACTGACTCAGATGCAATTTTTGAAATGGTTTTTAAACAAAGACTCAACAATGATTTTTAAAACAAGTTGAAAAGACTCAGAGACAAACAAGAGACTAAATTGGGTTCCACTGCAGGAAATGACCAAAATACCCTTCTTGTATGATTTTTGCAAATATTTGAATTAAAATGCAAGAAAACAAAGCAATGATTCAGAGAGTTTTCAAATGACTTGTAACACAAGTAAGGACACTTTGGATGGTTTTATGCAAGAAAATCACAGACAAAATTACAATTGAAAATACTTTGAGACAGAGACAGTAAAAGATGCAGATGAAACAAAGTAAAGGTTCAGAGTAAAACAACAGTAAATTGACAATTATCAGTAGTAGAAAATAAATTTGAATGAGTATTTTTAGGTCCAAAATCAGGGTATAACAGCTGCCCCTATTTAAGTTTCTTTGTCCGGAGGGTCAAGAGACGGAGTCTTTGGCTTGACGGGACGAAGACACTTAAATATCAACATTTGCACTGTTTTTTGGACGTAAAAATACGCTTGCACATTTTCAAATATCATGAATGCCATGCAACATTTTGATTATGAATGCAAGACAAACGAGAGTTGGAACTAACAAAAGATGTCGTCTCCATTGCGGGACTAGTAGACATTGGCAAGATAACAGATAACAGGGTAGACAGGAAACTAGAAGCAAATTGACGGGTACAAGCTGTTCTTGGATTGAACTGGACACTTGACCGGGGATAAAGGCAAACAGACAGGTGCGAGTTGTTCTTGGATCTGAACTGGTCACTCGACTGGGGACATGGAAAAGTAGACAGGTACGAGTTGTTCTTGGATTCGAACTGGTCACTCGACCGAAAACAAAGGCAAATAGACAGGTGCGAGCTTGTTCTTGGATGCGAACTGGTTACTCCACCGGAAACAAAGGCAAACAGACAGGTGCAAGCTGCTCTTGGATTTGAACTAGCCACTTGACCGAACATAAACAAATAGACAGGTACAAGCTGTTCTTGGACTTGAACTAGCCACTTGACCGAACAGAAACAAATTCACTGGGGATTAGTTTTTTGACAAAACATAGATTGAAATTGACTTGACGTCGATTTGATTTGAAAGGTAGAAATTGACCAATATCATTGGCTCATAGGATTTTGACAGATAACCTGACATAAGTATTGAATTGAGACTGATGTTGACATTGGAAATGCAACATGCATAGATGATATAACAGTTTTATCAAATGTATGGGCACGTAGTATGCATGATTATGCATGTATGAATGCTTGTAATGCATGACTGTTGGCAATTTGTAGACACAGTTTCACAGAGACAGACAAGACATTGGAGTATTGGGCACGTAGTGGCTCGTGCTATATCACACATTCTTGAAAATCATCTTTGGAGATATCGTCGTTGGGAGACGCATCGGAACCATGGCTGAGGGCGGGTAGAATATACAACTTGCTGGGGATAGAATCTCGGAAGACTCCGCTGGGGATAATGCCGTCATCGCTGGGCATTTCAGTGTTGGGTGTACTGTGGATGTTGCATCTGTGGTCAATGCTTTTTGCATGTCATTTTCTCAATTTTTCATTCATTTTTTTTATTTTTCATTGCATTCCATTTTTGCCTGGATCGCCCTTTTGGGTTTTCGATCCACCGGGGAAATAAATTTTTCAATGCCCCATTTTTGCCTGAACTGCCCTTTCGGGTTGTCAATCCAGCGGGGTGCTCATTCTTGCCTAAGTCGCCCTTTCGGGTTTTCAACTTAGCGAGCCTATTCATTTTCATGCATTTTCATTCTGTTTTTTCATTCTTGCCATTGACCACAGACTATCCTGGGGAAGAGCCTGCTTGTAATGTAACGCCCTCTTTGAATTATTAGATTTATTTAATTATTTAATTGAGTCTAAAATTTATTAAGAAGAGTTTAAAATATATTTATTTGATTATGTCATTTATTAAGTGGCTTATGTTGTTATTTAATAGATTAATATTTGAAAATAGAAATAAGATTGAGTTGAGAGTTTGTTATGAGATTTTAGAGAGTTTTGGGGGAGAAAGAGAAATAAGATAAAATAGAAAAAGGGTTATAAATAGGAGAAACCTAGTTTAGAAAAAACATAACGTACGATCAATTTTGGAGAAAAGGGAGAAAAAGCCGAGAGGAGGGGGAAGACCTAGGAGTGCTGCGATTTTCATCTATAAGGTAAGGGTGGGACTAACATTCAATAATCTTAAGTTATTGATTCTGAAAATTAGATTTAACATGTTGTAGGTTTTCGTTTTTGAGAATTAGGGTTAAAAGTGGTTAATTGATGATTTTCTAAAATAATGTTTTTGGTCAAGTTTTATATGATTTTGAGTCTCTTTTGATCTATATAAATGTTTAGACAAATTTTGGAATCAAATTTAGGCATTGGGAAGTCAAAATTGGGATTTTTGGGTGAAAAAATTGGTTTTTCCCGAGAGCTGCACAGTGACAGCATCTCCTGTTCCATGTTCTTGCGTCTTTTTCACACGTTTCCGTTTTGAACTGGGTTTTGGTGTAAAAATGAAAGTTGTAGATAATTTTGTTAGCTTTCCAATGGATTTGGTATGGCGTAAAAATGAGTTTTGGTTTAGGAGTTATGATGAAAATACTCCAAGGAGGTCTTAGTGAATTTTTATGAATTTCAGCACAACTTTGTCCGAATTTGAAATGAAAACTGGTATTTATTGGTACAGAATTGGTCTTAGGTGTAAACACGAAAGTTGTAGGTATAAATGTTAGCTTTCTAATGCCGTTGGTTTGACTTCAAAATGATTTATAGAACTAGAGTTATAGTCAAATTACTGCACGTAGGTCACAGTGAATAATTGAATATGATTGATGAATTAGTATATGAATGTATATGTTGTGAATACGATATTGTCCATGATTGATGAAGTGTTATATGTATATATGATGTTTTAAGATGTTGATTATTATTTGATGTTGTTATACTATGATATAATTGTATATGCATTACTTGAATTATATGTGAATAATTGAGACGTTGTTGACTTGCATTTGATATTATTATGTCATGCTGTTTTTGTATACTGTTGTGTTGCTGTTGTTATTTAACTAAGCTGCATGAGTCGGTCTAAGTTGATTAAGATGATGAAGTTCCAAATTATTGGATTATATAAGAGGTTGTCGATTTAAGATGTTAAGAGGTCGAGTCCATGCATTAGCATTTCATTGTTGGGGGCTTGATGCCCTGGAGCCTTTGCTCAATTAAGTTGAGGGCTTGATGCCCTGGGAGCCTTTTTACGCTCAAATAAAGTTGAGGGCTTGATGCCCTGGGGCCTATTTACGCTCAAAGATTGGTACCACATGCATGATTAGAAGATTAAGTTGCATAGTCAAGAGGTTAAGTTGTCAAGTTATCAAGTTGTCGAGTTGTTAAGTTGTTAAATCATGAAATTGTTTAAAGCTGTGATTCTTTATATGAACTATTAAAGAAGTGAATTATGATATATTATTATCTATGATGAATATTATGATGATTACATGATGTTGTCTATGAGTTGTTAAATATGATTGATGATGCTTATGTTGTTAAATGTAATTGATGAATTATATGCTTAATATTATTGTTTGTGAAATCTCACCCCTTTCTGTTTGCCCACAATGGGTAACTAACAGGTAACCAAGAATAGTTGATGTCATGTGAGCTTTCCTTCTCGTGTGTCTTAGGTGCTCTGATACGTAACGGGATGAGAACTTTGTTATTGCTTTTCTATTCCTTACGTATTGTTTTTGAAGATTTATGACTATGTTTTTAGATTGGATTTTTATGCGACATTTATGAAGAGGCCTTCGTTCCAAAGACTGTTTTAGTTATTGAAATAAATTCCGCTGCG
Source organism: Medicago truncatula (assembly GCF_003473485.1). NCBI lineage: Eukaryota > Viridiplantae > Streptophyta > Magnoliopsida > Fabales > Fabaceae > Medicago > Medicago truncatula. The sequence goes on from NC_053047.1 coordinate 25,986,396, forward strand.
AAGTATTAAAGATCTTGTATTTAAATTTTAAAGGATAAATAGTTATTTATTTAGTTTATGATTTTAAGAAAAGAATGTGACATTCCGTTTATGTTGAAAAACTCTGATTATTTATGCGAAATTTTTATGTTGGGAAAACGGGGTGTTACATGTAACACATATTGAAATAGACATCGACATACGCTCGCTCATGCATGTTTCGTTTGAATGTACCCTGTTGCTCAGGTTTGCTTTCAAAATAGACAAAAACTTTTTCAATTTTCAAGATGTTTGTTTCAAGCATTGTCATTATCAAGATAGAAAGAAAATGTTTTTTTTTTTTTTTTTGTACATAGCTTTGAAAGTAGAAAGAAAGTAGAGTTTCAAACAAAAGCACAGGCTCAAATTGATGTATAAGAGTGGTGGTCAGCCGAAGGCGTGACTCCAAGGATTTACAAAGCTTGGAAAATGGTAATTTTATTGGTTGGTGGTACATTGAACACAGTAACCACTACATTTCCTAGAAACTTTGAATTCGCAAGCACAGAAGCTTCTGATGAAGATGGTCATTAACAGCTGCAGATGCCCCAAGGGGATGGTGATTTGTCAGATATAGTTACTTGCCTTTTATTTCAATCTCATTTTTGCATGAACCGCCCTTTCGGGTTTTCGGCTCATCGAGACGCTCATTCTTGCCTGAGTTGCGTACAATCTCAGCGAGCTTTTTCATATATTTTTTTTTTGTCCCTTATTTTGCCTGGATCTCCCTTTCAGGTTTTCGATCCACCGGGAAGCGCATTTTTGCCTAGGCCGCCCTTTCGGGTTTTCGACCTACCACGCTGTTCTTTTCATATATCTAGGCAAAGTATTTCTTGACTATATCAGCATTCACAGGATTTGGAAGTTCTACACCATCCATGTGTGTAAGAATTAAAGCACCACCGGAGAAGGCCTTCTTGACAACATAAGGACCTTCATAGTTAGGCGTCCACTTGCCCCTTGGGTCGGGTAGCTGGCTTATCCTCCTTTTCAATACAAGTTCACCTTCCTTGAATTCTCGAGGACAGACTTTCTTGTCAAAGGCAGTCTTCATTCTTGCTTGATATGACTGTCCACGAGCCACGGCATCCATACGTTTTTCCTCAACCAAATTCAATTGATCATACCGGCTTTGGCACCATTCAGCCTCGGATAACTTTGCTTCCATGATCACACGGAGAGATGGGATCTCCACTTCCAAAGGAAGAACTGCTTCCATACCATATACAAGAGAGAAAGGGGTTGCCCTGGTTGAACTGCGCACTGTAGTACGGTAGCCATGCAAAGCATAGGGCAACATCTCATGCCAATCTTTGTAGGTAGTTACCATCTTCTGAACAATCTTCTTGATGTTCTTATTGGCTTCCTCAACTGCACCATTCATCTGAGGCCTATAAGGAGAAGAGTTATGATGCTCAATTTTGAATTCTTCACAAAGAGCTTGCACCACATTGTTATTCAGGTTGGTAATTGTCGGTAATGATCTTACTGGGAACACCATATCGACAGATGATGTTGTTCCTGATGAACTTGGCTACCACTTGCTTAGTTACATTGGTATAAGATGCCGCTTCAACCCATTTGGTGAAGTAGTCAATTGCCACTAGAATGAAACGATGACCGTTTGAAGCCTTCGGTTCAATTCTTCCAATCATGTCGATGCCCCACATTGAGAACGGCCATGGGGATGAAATAACATTGAGAGCGTGCGGAGGCACATGAATCTTATCAGCATAGATTTGACATTTATGGCACTTTCTGGCGTGCTGGTAGCAATCATGCTCCATGGTCATCCAGTAGTAACCTGCTCGTAACAACTTTCTTGACATAGTGTGCCCTGTAGCATGGGTCCCGAAGGTACCGTCATGTACATCATGCATTAACTGCTCCGCTTCGTGTTCATCAACACATCTTAACAATACCATGTCGTAGTTTCTCTTGTACAGAATATCTCCGTCTAACAGGAATCTACTAGCCAATCTCCTCAGGGTCTTCTTGTCCCTGTTGGAGGCACCCGGTGGATACTCACGGCTTAGCAAGAACTGCTTGATGTCGTAATACCATGGTCTATTGTCAACCACATTTTCACCAGTCTGATCGATCACATCCCCAATAGCGAACACATGCGAAGGTTTTTCAAGGCGTTGCACTTTGATTATTGGCACATCATTCCAATGGTTTACTCGAAACATGGAGGATAGAGTAGCAAGAGCATCAGCCATTTGGTTCTCGTCCCGAGGGATATGGTGCAATTCGACCTTTGTAAATTATGTCAGCAAACGTCTCGCGTAATCACGGTAAGGAATCAGCTTGGCATGGTGGGTCTCCCATTCACCCTTTATCTGGTTGATGACAAGTGCCGAATCTCCATAGATGTCGAGGTGTTTGATTCTCATGTCAATTGCTTCCTCGATCCCAAAGATACATGCTTCGTATTCAGCCATGTTGTTCGTACAGTCGAATAGAATCCGGGCGGTAAAAGGAATATGATGCCCCTGCGGGGACACAATGACTGCTCCGATCCCTTTGCCAAAAGCATTGACAGCACCGTCAAAGACTAATCCTCACTTGCTATTGGGATCTGGACCTTCACCAATCAACGGTTCTTCGCAGTCTTTTGATTTCAAATACATGATCTCCTCATCGGGGAAATCGAACTTAGTCGGCTGATACTCATCAAGAGGTTGATAGGCAAGGTGATCAGCAAGAATGCTACCTTTGATTGCCTTTTGAGTTTTGAACACAATATCATATTCAGACAAGAGCATTTGCCAGCGTGCAATCTTTCCAGTAACAGTAGGTTTCTCAAAGATATACTTTATCGGATCCATTCTGGATATCAACCAAGTCGTATGATTCACCAAATAATGACGCAGGCATTTGGCGGCCCAGGCTAGAGCACAACAAGTCTTTTCAAGCATCGTATAACGAGTTTCACAGTCGGTGAACTTCTTGCTCAAATAGTAGATAACATGTTCTTTCTTTCCAGTCTCATCTTGTTGACCAAGTACGCATCCCACAGATTCATCAAACACTGACAAATACATAATCAAAGGTCTTCCTTCCACGGGTGGGACAAGGATAGGTGGTTCCAGTAGGTAATTCTTGATGCTATCAAAAGCTCCTTGGCATTCATCGTTCCATACAATAGGCTGATTCTTCCTGAGTAGCTTGAAGTTCAGCCCGCAGGTTGCGGTCATGTGAGATATGAATCGGGAGATGTAATTCAATCGCCCGAGGAAACCTCTGACTTGTTTCTCGGTCTGCGGGGCTGGCATTTCTCGGATGGCCCGGACTTTATCAGGGTCGACTTCAATGCCCTTTTGGCTGACAATGAAGCCTAGTAACTTTCCAGATCTGACATCGAACGTACATTTGTTAGGGTTCAATCGGAGCTTGTACTTTCTCAAAGTTTCGAACATTTTTGTCAAGTATTCGACATGTTGCTTCTCATCTTTTGACTTCACAATCATATCGTCCACCTATACTTCGACTTCTTTATGAATCATGTCATGAAACAGAGTAGTCATTCCTCTTTGGTAGGTAGCACCAGCATTTATTAGGCCGAACGGCATCACTTTGTAGCAGAAAGTACCCCATGGGGTGATGAAAGACGTCTTTTCTCTATCTTCAGGGGACATTTTGATCTGATTGTAACTGGAGAAGCCATCCATGAAGGAAAACACCTTGGACTGAGCAGTATTGTCAACAAGCACATCAATATGGGGTAATGGGAAGTTGTCTTTTCGACGGGCTTTGTTCAGGTCTCTGAAGTCAACACACATCCGGACTTTTCCATCCTTCTTTGGCACAGGTACAATATTAGAAACCCATTCAGGATACTCGACTATCATGAGAAAACCCGCATCAATCTGCTTTTGAACCTCACTCTTAATCTTGAGAGCCATATCTGGATGAGTCCTTCTTAATTTCTGCCTGACGGGAGGACATTCAGGTTTTATTGGGATCCGATGTTCCACAATCTTAGGATCTAGACCTGGCATATCATCATACGACCATGCAAAAATATCCGGATATTCTCGGAGGAGCTGGAAGATCTTCTTTTTAACCCCTTCCTCTAGAGCAGCACCGACCTTGATCTCTCGCTTGTTCTCTTCGGTACCTAGGTTGATAAGCTCAATCTCTTCCTGGTGAGGCTGAATGGCTTTCCTTTCTTGCTCGAGCAGTCGAGTGATCTCATATGGTATATCATCACCTTCCTCATCTTCGGCTTCATACACCGGGAATTCAAAATTCGGAGGAATCGTAGGGTTACTGTGCCCAACGGGTTTAATATGGCTTAATCTGCGTAAAATGGTTGGATGATTTTAGAAAGAGGTTTTTATGCAGATTTTTGAAATTACTAAGAAAATACAGATGTTTTGGTTTTTTTCTGGCATTACCATTATTTCCAAGCAAAAAGCACTAAAAATAAAAATCGTGAAAGAAACGACGATTTTTATTAATAACGGCGATGCTGAAACAAACACGCCCTTACAGAAAATATCACTTTCGCTTCGGGCAGAGCAAGAGGATTGTTATTTTGAAAAAACGAAACTTAAGCAACAAGACACATCACTCGGAAACATGCATGATGGAAGGAATGTCGATGGCATCCCAATCTCTCGCGATGCCTCCTGGTATAACAAACACAGGCCTAGGACCAAATCCAGTCGTCTATTCAGTAATTGCATTGACAAACCCAGCACTATGGAAAGTTCCTGTGGAGACACCTGATGTTGGGGAAAACCCGAGACCTTCTCTGTACTTATTCTCGCGGAGTTGTATCAACTTGCCCGAGCCGGCAGCCTGTCCTTCTTGGACAGCCTTCTAAGCGTCTTTTAAAGAAGCCATAGCAGCCCCAGCCTTCTTAGGCTCCGTACCTTCAATAGTCAAACCTTGAAAGGCAGTTCCTTCAGCAGATCGAGCTTCAATGCAAGAGAAAGATGACAGCTGGCTAACCAAATATGCCTCTTCTCCATGGACTGTAACAAGCTTCCCATTCTTTACAAACTTCAATTTCTGGTGCAGGGTAGAGGTTACTGCGCCAGCATCATGTATCCATGGTCTTCCCAGGAGACAGCTATAAAAGGCATTGATATCCATGACCTGGAATGTGATCAGAAAATTTTCAGGACCGATGGTCATTGGCAGATCTATCTCCCCAAGAACATTCTTACGGGATCCGTCAAAGGCTTTTACCAAAAAAGTACTTATTCTCAGAGGAGTCTCTCGATAGCTTAACTGATCCAGAGTCGATTTAGGTATCACATTCAAGGATGAGCCGGTGTCCACCAACACGTTTGATAGCATGTCAGACTTGCAATTCACAGAGATATGTAAAGCCAGATTGTGATATTTTCCTGCTTCAGGCAGCTCATCCTCACTGAACCACAGGTTATTGCAAGCAGTAATGTTCCCTACTATGTCGCCGAATCGATCCACGGTGACCTCATGATCAACATAAGCTTGTTCCAACACTTTTAACATAGTAATCATATGGGTTTCGGAACTTAGGAGTAGTGACAGGACGGATATCTTTGACGGGGTTTGCAGCAGCTGTTCTACAATCTTGTAGTCACTTCTCTTGATTATCCTCAAGATCTCATCCAAATTGGAATCCTCTATAGACTGGCTTGGTCGGCTCACATCCTTAGTAACAGGAGAAACATCGGTCAGAGTTGCTTTGTCAATGGGTGGGGTGGTAGGTGTAGCTGCTTTCTTTTGGAACAACGGTGGACGAACCCTTCCGCTTCTCAGCGCTGCTGTAGTTCCTTCGGCGATGTTGCTCACCATGGCCAAGGATGCCAGAGGCACTTCTACTCCGTTCTCAATCATGGTAGCATTGTACTTGTAAGGGATAGCCTTTTCTGAGGTATAAGGTACTGGTTCGGGCAGCCTTATCACTAGAGGCTCAACATTCTCTTTCGAAGGCATGCTCTTAACGGGCGGATCATGAAAGACTGGCACAATCACACAGACATCGCTGACAGTCAAATAATTGTCGTTCATCAAGCTCTAGATGTCATTTGAACAACGTAGCAACCCAAAGGATTACGAAAGCATTCTGGGCAACTGGCATGATCATGGTCAAACAAAGAGGCTTGGCATAGCTTGATGTGTAGTGGCACCAGAGGAGTTGCAATGTTACGAACATCAAGTATGGGAGCTTCCTCATATACCTCAATCATGTTCACAGCAGCGTGATTTGGAAGAGGATTGTCGAGGACATGAGGGACGTTATTCTCAAAGGTGAATTTTCCTTGGTCTATGAGCTTTTCTACAATGTACTTCAAAGCATAGCATCCTTCAACATCATGACCCAAAGCACCTTGATGGAAATCACACTTGAGGTCAGAACGGAACCTAGGAGGCAACGGATCAGGTGGAGGCTTGCCCTGTCTGGTTGTGCAGTGCCCTCTGAGAAGTAGAGTCGGGAGTAACTCAGCATATAGCATTGGTATCGGAGGAAAGGTAGGTCTAGCTTGTTGCTGCTGTTGTTGTTGAGCTGGTGGCTATTGTTGCATTTGCTGAACAATGGCATTACGGGTACCTGAGGTTGACCCGATGGCAGAGGATACTGATGATAGAATGGTGGAAAGAAATGATGCTGAGAGTATTGCGCATACGGGTACGACGGAGGTAATTGGGCAGCATTAATAAGGGCAACAGTAGCCATGGATTGACCGGCTCCGGCAGATACCATCCCTACTTCTGTTTCTTTCTTCTTCTGATGACCGTTATCGTACCTCTTTGATGCATTTGCGGAGGATTCAACTTTCTCGAATACAATAATTCCTTCTCTGACAGCTTCTTCTAGGCGAGTCCCCATGGTGACCATCTCAGAGAAGTTATTTGGAGCAGCAATGATCATTCTTTCGACATAATCCTTTTTCAGAGTTTTCAGGAATGTCTGAGTCATCTCCTCTTCGTCAAGAGCGGGAGTGATACGGGCAGCTACCCCCCTCCATCTCTGTGCATACTCGCGGAAGCTTTCATCTTTCTTTTGGGAGAGGGATATGAGAAATTCCCTGTTTGGTTTCAGCCTGGTGTTGAGCCCATAGTGGCTTTTGAAAGCAGCAGCCAATTCATCGAAAGTGTGAATGTCGTCTCGGCTGAAGCTGGTATACCATTCTGCAGCGTCTTCCATTAGACTATCCTGAAAGCAGTGGATCATGAGCGAATCATTGTCCGAGTAGTTACCCATCTTTCAGACATACTTGATAATGTGGTTCTGGGGACAAGTCAGTCCACTGTATCGGTCGAACTCTGGGACCTTGAACTTCTTGGGGATGTCCACCTTTGGTACTAAGCAGAGATCATGAGTCTTAACAGGGTCCCCGTTCCCTCGGTTAGCTTTGATTTCACGACGGAGTTCTTTAGCAAGTTCCTCCATCCTTTCTTCCATGGTTCTAATCACGGGGATGCTTCCGCGATGCGCGTTGATGTTAACACCTTGAGATATGGCATGCACAATGGGCTCAGTGATAGTTGCCTTTGTCTGAGGCAAGGTGGTATTGATAGAGACAGGGTTCGTCCCAGGAATCGGGTCACTGTTAGCAGTACCAGAAGTGCCTGCTGCAGTATTAGGAGTGAAAAATGGTGGAAGTCCATAAGGAAACCCAGTTGGCATAGCGAAGCGAGCATCAGTAGATGCAGTTGGGATCACACTTGTAGTTATAGGGATAGCTGTGGCTGATTGTTCCTGGGCGGCTAGCAGAGCAGTCATGGTGTCATTGGCCTTAGCCAATTCTTCCCTTAGAGAAGCTAACTCGGTACGGAGCTGAGCATTTTCTTCTTCCATAGCTACCAAATTCTTCTTTCTGTATGATCTAGTCCGATGGATTCTGTCAGGTTCGTAGACTTTTCGAGCACGAGCCACCTTTCAAACTGTGGCAGAAGAACCAGGAGGCAATGAGCGCTTGGAAACCTTTTGTGACTGATGAATGATGCATATGATGCATGATATGTACAAATGCAGATGCAAAAAAAGCTTTTTGTCATCGAAGGGTTTTTAGACAAATTAGGAACTTTGTAAACAATCAAAACTAAGCGGAATTTTTATAAGGTGAATCCCTTTGAAGTACTAAGCCAAGGGAAGACTTTGAAACTTTAACAGAACAGACAAGTGAAATCCTCAAGCATAGAAAGAGGTGGGATGGTCCTCGGACTCGGACTCTGAATCTGAACCGCAGTATCTAGCGTAGAAATCATGTCGTCCTCTAGCTCTCTTGGAGTCCCGCATAAGCAACTCATCTTTTTCTTCAAGTTCCCTCCGGACCTTAGCCAACTCCTTCTTCAACATCAGGTTTTCATGAGTTTTTTGCTCATCCTTACCATCCAATGTCATGATTAGATTCTCAGCTTCATTGTATCGGGCTTTCCACATCTGCTTCTCACGACTCTCCATGGCTAGATGCTCCTGATACATCTCCTGAGTTGTGGGAGGTAGAGGTAAAGGTATAGATGGAGCAGATGCAGACACATATCTCATAGCAGGGTAGGGCATACCAATCTCTTCAGCTCGATCTATTACCCACTGAGTATAGGCCTCATGAGCAATACCGGATCTCACACCCAAATGTTTCACATTCTTCCTACGAACTTTGGACCAAGCGTCTATGAAAGCCTCCCTTTGTCCGGTGGGGGCATTCGAATAGTAGAAGAATTAAGGAGATGTAGCAAGATTAATGGGCTTTGCCTTCATTGGGAACCCAAACTGTCTCATAGCAAGTTCAGGATTGTAGTTGATTCCCCCACGGGTACCAAGAAGAGGTACATTGAGAAAATCCCCACAACCGGTAATGATTTCTTTAACCTGAGCGGCGGGAGTGAGCCAGACCACCTCATTAGGAGTGAGGGCCATAATCCGTTGTGAGCAAGACCAATTCTCCGAGTTGTCATGGAAAGAACTCGGAAGGTGAGAAATAAACCACCTATATAGGAGAGGTACGCAGCAAAGGATATACCCACGACCCTTGAGAGCTCGGTCATGGATAGCATGGTATGTGTCAGCTAGCAAAGTAGGAACCGGATTCTTGGAATGGAAGATCTCAATAGCATTCATATCCACAAAGTTGTCGAGATTCGGAAAGAGAATGAGCCCATAGAGAAGTAATGCAAGAATAGCCTCGAGTGTGTCTTGACAAGTGGTTTTGAGATTATCCCGCTCAAGTAGATACTTTGAAGTGAACCCTCGGATGTGACTTGGTAGTAAGATGATTGGAGACATCGGAAGTCTTGAGATAGAGGTCTTTAGCAATAACCAAAGGAGTAAGAGAAGTCCCGGGACCGGTGAAAGGCGTCTTCTCAGCTATAGGTGAATCTAACAAGTAAGAATAAGCCTCAAGAGTAGGGACTAACTGGAAATCCGGGAAAGTGAAGCAACGGAAACTCGGGTCATAGAATTGCACTAGAGTGTGCACTAGCTTCTCTTCAAGATTGGTCCGGAGAATAGTAAGCAAACCACCATATCGGAGTCGGAAGCCTGTTTGATTCTTAACCTTGAGTGCCAATTCTCTCAAACTAACCAAATTAACCTCCTTGAATTTGTAGGATTTAGTCTTCTTCATACCTGTAATGTTTACAAAGTTTTTAATTTGCCTAGTCCTTCGATGAATGCATGAAAAAAAATTATGCATGAATGCATGTATGCATGATTGTTTTTCAATTATGGGGAAAACAAGGTGGGTTGAGATTTAAGGTCAAGGAGCCATGGGTGGACACGGTGTCCGGTAAAAACTAAGGCTTTGGATAATAGTAACCAAGGTTCTAATGAAGTTCCCAAACTGCAACCTCTCTTACGTATATCATGGTGGCACATGACAACGTCCGTTCCATGATTATTCGCAAGAAGGTCTAGCTTGAGTGTAGTATCGCGTGACGACTAAAACTTGAGACAACACTCAATTTAGCCACTGCACTACGTCCTAAAAAGGCCAGAGATGGGTTTGTAACTACGGTCCATAGCATCGTCGAACAATTGAAAGCAAAGTGCCTAAGCATGACAACACACGCCGACAACATCGCCTCCAAAATGCCTCAGCTATGTGAGATTGATCGCATAACCCAATACACGAGGCAACCCTCGGATCGAATTGTCGATTATATCTCTACCTATTCATAAGTTCACTCAGCCCGGGTATAGGACTTTGATATTCTCACCCCACACGTTAAATGAAAACAACAAATATTCACATGTATAAACAATAAGGTAAAGCGTAAACATAAAACGGAAAAACTAGGTGTGACCCGCTACAAATCGTCCCCAGTGAAGTCGCCATTTCTGTTATCTCGATTTTGGGGGTATTAAGTCATTAATTAGGCTTGAACCTTTCAATCTTTGATATTCTCTATTTTTTCTTGGGAAGGGTGAAATTGAGAAGAAAAACCCTTAGAAATTCTAAGTTCGGGGGTCGTTTTCGTTACGGGAAGGTGTTAGGCACCCGTAACGACTATAGTATTCTATAGGAACCGCTTTCCTAGCTTTATGTCTACGCTTTACTTTTATGCTTATTTATTGAAAAAGAGAGTTTATTTAGGTTAAGCATGGAGGGAGGAAATGTTTTGAGATTTTATTTTATTGGACTTGGAGAGGTTTTGACCTCTTGCCTACATACCCTTTTAAGGGATCAAAATTCAATGTAGTTCTCTATCAAAAGTATTTTTGGTGTGTTTCAATTGATTTTAGTTTTTGAAAATGGTTTTGAAGAGAAAGAGGCCATAAAGGCATGAGAGGAAAAGATAGTGAATTGTTGGTTCAATTATTAACGAAAAAATGTCTAAGTAGAAATTAAGATTCATTTGAATTTTGATTAAGAAAATAAAGGAAAATACAATGGAGTTTTGACTCCAAGGTTTATTAGGAAAGATTTGAGTTATGGAGTTATTTCCGGAAAAATGATATTTTTTCTAAGTATTACGCTTCCTAAACATACATCTAAGCGGTAAACATACAACGTGTGTGCGTGTCGGTGTACATCATTATAGAGAGTCCATTGTCCTTTACATTGCCCTAGTTTACATGCTATGGTCTTGCAAGAAATTAAAAGGAAATTAAACTACCTAAAATTACATGTCCATTTGACATAGAAATTGAAAAGATAAAATCCCTAAACTACAAAAATGAAGATAAAGTGATAAGGTGCTCATGAAATGGATGAAACATGAAATGGAATGGTTAGTAGTATAAGGCATAAAATGGTAAGAAAAAAAGTAAGCAATTGAATATGAGATAAAACGGCAAAATGACGACAATAACCAAAATATAAAAGGAAACACATTACTTGAAACACAAGAAACTAAAAAATCACATCTAAAACAGTAAAACAAACACATGATCAGAGGCATATTCATCACAAAATTGTATATCAATCACTCATATCATATATCAAAATATTATGAACAAAAATGTGGCAAAAATTCCCAAGAATCAACTTAAAAAGAAAAAAAACTAATCAAGAACTAACACACACATTTTATCAATTTCTTAACATGCAAAAATATCACAAAAATATCAAAAATGTACCAAGAAACACATAGAAAAATTTTAGGAATTTTATGAAAAAAATAAAGCAAGCAGGAGGTTCACATAGCAAGAAACAGGGGTGTGCATAGCAAGAAAATAGCAAAAAACAAAGAAAACCAAAAGGAAAAAGCCCAAGCCCAAGCCTAAAAGGTCCGGACGCACGGGAACCACAGGATTGATCCCCTGGATCAAACCCTAGATCCAACGGCCAGGAATGAAGGATGGTGAACCAAAGCTGGACCGGTCCGGTTCAGTTGCTTATAAAATGGGGAGGGACCAGTCGAACTTCATTTTTCACTTCCCTCTCTCTCTCCTCACTAATTCTAGTGAGAGAAGCTCTCACTTCTCTCTTCTCCCTCCCTCGCCGGTTTCTGAGAAAGGCGGCCGGAGAGGATGAAGATCTGGTCGGAACCTTCAAGGTCCACCGAAATCTTCATCTTCTCCGGCGAGATCTGCAGATTCCGACGTTCAAAAATTCCAGAATTCAACCAAAACTACTTCAATCCACTCGCCTTCTACCCCTGAGTATGAATCCACCACTGAAATTTGCAGGCAAGGCTTAAATCAACGTAGATCTGGAAAAAAAAACCTTACGGTTTTTCGAAGAAAATTTTAGGTTTTTATTTTTTTGAATGAAACTTTTTAGGAATTCCAAGATCTACGTTGATTTGTCTGTGTTGATGTGTTTTGAAAGAAAAGGAAGAAAAAGAAATTTTGAGTATGTTACCTCTAGTTTCAATCGGAGATTTCGAGCAAGATTCTTCGGAAACACTTGATTCTCGTTCTGTTTGATGATTTGATGCCCGGAACTGAAAATAAATCGGTGATTCTTTCAATGATTTGATTTCTTCTTCTTTACCGGTTTAGATTCTTCATCTTTTTTCTTTCTTCTTTTCAAAAAAAGCTCTGTGATCGTGCTTGAGTTTGTCACCACTTGGTGATGAATTCGCACTTGAATTGCAGAAAACGATTCAATGATGAAGATCACCATGAATCTCTGAGAATTGATGCAATTTCTGATGAAATTTGGTTCTGGAAAGTTATTGGTGATTTTTCTGTTTTGATCCTAACTGACAAGAGAGAGAATATCCTTCTCTGTTTGTGATGTGGCACGTAATGAATGGATCTCTGACATTGTGCACTATTTATAAGCTGCCAAGTGTGCCTTTGGACCAGTGAAATGGTGACACCTGTGCTTGTATGGCTCGGCCTTGGACTTGTTGTAACCTAGGGACCTTTCTGCAAAAAAGTAAAATTGAGGACTAAACTGCAATTAATAATAATGGACTAAAAATGCAATTTTAAAAAGTTTTAGACTAAAGTGCAATTCTGGAAACTTGTTTGAGGGACCAGAATGCAATTAAAAATAAAATTGAATTAAAATTGGTAAATTGGAAAAAAAGTAAAGTGAAACCTAAAATAAAACCAACAAAAGGACTAAAATGAACCAATTACAAAAATGAGGTATTTTAAAATACCTCTCTGTTGAAATTTTGATGGGAAAAGACCAAAATGCCCCTTGGGTCTAAACTGACTCAAATGCAATTTTTGAAATGGTTTTTAAACAAAGACTCAACAGTGATTTGTAAAACAAGTTGAAAAGACTCAGAGACAAACACAGGGACTAAAATGGGTTCCACTGCAGGAAATGACCAAAATACCCTTCTTGTATGATTTTTGCAAATATTTGAATTAAAATGCACGAAAACAAAGCAATGATTCAGAGAGTTTTCAAATGACTTGTAACACAAGAAAGGACACTTTGGATGGTTTTATGCAAGAAAATCACAGACAAAATCACAATTGAAAATACTTTGAGACAGAGACAGTAAAAGATGCAGATGAAACAAAGTAAAGGTTCAGAGTAAAACAACAGTAAATTGACAATTATCAGTAGTAGAAAATAAATTTGAATGAGTATTTTTAGGTCCAAAATCAGGGTATAACACTTATTTATAGAGGTCTCTGGACATTGTGGAGCATATAAACTGTTGGTGCATTGTGGTCCATACAAAAGAATCATATGTTGAAGCATTTCGGATTACGTAATCCGAATTTCACTTACACCCTATGTGAATCCGGATTATATAATCCGAACTTGACTTAGACGTTTTAAAATTGAGTTGAATTTCGGATTATATTAGCATTTAAATGAACATAGTTTTCACGTTGTCGTCATTCATGAGCTTCATCCGGGTGAACCGCACACCCCTAGCTGAGTTGGTCGATGAACGACGATACACAACACCATCTACCCTCCGTGTGTCTCTATAGTTGAGTTCGAGGTTGATTTTATTCAGCTAACTCTTCAACCCGGAGAGGGTGACATCATTGCGAATCATGAATAGATGGGGATGGTTTCCCCTATTGTAGTAAACTACGGCTAGCTTGGTGTTCGGATCAAAGACAGAGTTTTCCATGGTTTTTTTTTTTTGTGTGGTTTTGATTATGAACATAGAGAAACCTATTTATAGAGGTCCTTGGGCGTCCTGGACCACAGAAATTATCGGTGCAATGTTAACCACATGAAAAAAATCATGTTTCAGATTGTATAATCTGAGTGTCCCTCACCCCACAAAAGTTGTGCAGCTTCCTTCACTTGGGCCCAATATTGTAAAAATTCCGATTACATAATCCAAAAACCATGGGAGTATTCCGGATTATATAATTCGGAATGTGTTTGTTTGATTGGACGGTGGTCTTCACAACAAGAAACACGTTTTTAAAGGTTTTTACCAATATTAATGACTGGTAAAACTCATTTGAAACACGTTTTTAATTTGACTTAGCATTAAGTGTAGATATAACCTATGCTTAAAGAAATCCTATAAATAGCCTCCAAACCTTCACACTTCTTCACACCCTCTCCTCTCTTTCTTCTATGCACAATGTGTTTCCATCGCTGACCTTTCATAAAAAGAGGCTATTTTTGTAAACTCAGGGTTTATAAGACCGATCAACGGGGAGGGCAACACGCTGCAAAGAAGCACGGTCTGTCTGGGTGCAAGGTTGGTTTGTTTGGGGGCAATGTTGACCATCAAGGCCTCCCCCCTCCCCCTCCCCCATCTTGTACCAATTGTATAGCTTTACATTTCTAATAAAATAGCTTTAGGTGTTTCAATAATCTATGTATAAGGGCTATTTTGTAATTTTATACGCTCGCGAGAACTTAAGACAGTGGAAAAAGTAATAGTCAAACAATTGTCTTGTCTTGTGTATAGTTTATTTCATAACTTGTTTCTTATGTTGTCTTATTGCATGTAAACTTTATTCTGTGTAAAAGTTATGTGTCACAACTGAAACATCATTAGCAAGAAAAAGATTGCAGTTTGAATTTTGAAATGAAACGAGTCCCACGTGGAAATTAAATTGAGTATTTATACCCTAAAACTTTGGTAATATAACAAATTGAGATAGTAATAAATTGAGAGGATTTTAACTGAAAAAAAATTCACCCTCACTTTCAAAATTTCTAGAACCAAGTTCACTCCCATATCAAATACGCATTTTCCCGAAAACTATAATTTACATTTCCTGTAACCAATGTAAATTCGTAAAACTTCCAATTTGTTTTTATTTTCCACTAAATTGATTTATCATTATCAAATTGAATCCGGAATAGTATCATAAAAAATTTCCAATAGTCTCAGAAAACTAATTCTTATTTCCGAAGATTCATACGACTACAAGAAATCTACATTTTTCCTGCGACATTTTCTGCGGATTTCGGCCAACATTCCGCAGGAAATCGGTTTCATGCGGATTTTCCCAAGGATTCAGGTTCCCAGGTAATACCTTCGTGTGTAATTGATTCCTGAGGATTTTAGGATCCGCACAAAAGCTTTCTGCGAATATATCCGCACGAAATGCCATTAAATCCGCAGCTAAAGTTTGGTCCGTTTTAAAGAGTTAACCTGCCGTTTACTGCAAACAATCCCTAGGTACTTCCACTGCAAATGACGCAGGAAAATCAGCAGGAAATCTATAGAATAGCAAAAAAAATAGCTGGTAAATCTGCAGCTCAAAGCATTCTATTTATTTAAATAAAAAAAGGTACAATTTCTCTAAATATTTTAGTAATTAGAATATACGTAAGATATATGGAATTAATAAATTTAAATTACAAATCCTTTTTTTATTAAAAAATAAATTAGTAAATTATAAATATTTAAATACTAATATATAATTTGTTTTTTGTACAAAACATATTAATATATAAATTCAATGATTAAAAAAACAAACAAAATAAATAAATAAACTGCAGGAAAGACCATATGTAAAACCGCAGTAAAATCCGCAGCAATACCTGCGGAATTTCCTAAGGAATCGTTGAAATTTCGTCACCAGTTCCGTAGAAAAATCCTCAGCAAAATAAAATTTACCTGCGGTATATGAATTCGCAGAACAAATCATTTAACTAATTCATCAAAATTCGACGTATTCCTGCGGAATATTTAACGCATGAAAATCTGCAGGAAAAACGAGAGATTCTAGTTATGTACTCAAAAAGATGTGTAATGGTTTTCTGGTCTCCTTTAAAAATATGTTAAATTTTTTTTAACAACCAATATTATTGAAAGTTTCCAAAGCCCTCAAGAACATGAAGTTGGTGCCAACGAATGCAAAACAGAACCTCAGCACCGAGGCAATACAGGGATAACACACCAAACAGAAAAAAGAGAAAGCATTAAACCACCACTAAAACAAACAACACAGCTAGCCTAAGGCATTAATTCACCAAAAACGGTCACACCGAAAGCAGAAAACACTGCAGCTGCTGGGAACAGGCCATCAACTCTATAACCGCGATATAAAAACCCGAAATAATCTAAGTAAACGCCAATAGCTAGTCACCCAACCTCCTACCTCGCTAAGCAATTTAAGGATTTCAACACCACTCATAAAAGAAAAACGGGGAAATTTTAACCAACTCAAGCTCCAATACAACGAAAGCACCTTGATATTCTGCACCAATTCATATACCTGAATAGTTCCATTGTTGAAAAAATCATTCATCTCCTTCCAAACCGTAGCATTCCAACTTAACTAAAAGTCATGAGTTAGATTCTTAGAGGTCGTCTCATTTGACCAACAATCCAAATGCACAAATAGGTTATGAAGGGTTATATATTTAACTTGTAGTCAACTCATCACCATATTTGCCATACCCATCTCACAATGCAAAAAAAGATGCATCTCCGATTCCTCCATCCTTCTGCTAAAAAAACAATTTCTTGAGGCTTTCAAATCGAAAACTCCATTCGTAGAAAGATTCATACTTGTTTGAATTCGGTCAAATAAAGAAGTCCAAGCAAAGGCTAAAACATTAGACGTTGCCCGACTCTTCCAATATACCCAAACACTTCCTCCTCACCCATTACCACCCTCACCATCTTACAAGAATAACCTCCCTAGTAACTTATAGCAAGAATTTACCGAAAAAACAACTTGTTGGTTTGCTTCAGCTGGTTGTGTGAAAAGTAGAGAGCCATACCATGTTGCAAATTTGTTCTTTCGCGTTGTTGGTGTGCAAATGACATGGACAGATTTTGCAACTTAGCTTCTTCAAATATTATCGATTTAGTAGTGAATATGTTCTCATGTTGAAACATGAAATTGAAGAACATTGTGTTGAGGTAGTATATTATTGATGATTTCAATTGGAGAACTCAATATTTACATGTTTAATTCTCATATTGTTACCCACTCTAGACGTTGCAGGAGGGTTTTATGAGGATGTAGAAGACAATACCCTAGAACTGTGCACCAAACTATTGGAGGCGGAAGATTTGTTAGACGATCTCTATCGATACCTTGTTAAACAAAGGAAGAGGTCATGCAGGAACGGCATCATGCCAAAGATTCGAGTTTAGAAAAAGATTCGAGTTTGAGTGTAATAAGTGCATCGTGTTCGTGTATCACAAATTATTTGGGTGCCCTGCCAAGTTAAGATCAGAGTAAGAGAGAACCATTTGAACTGAATTTTCATATATAAATAATATTTTGTGTTACATATGCATCGCGACACTTTATGTTCTGTTAATATTATAGTTATCATACTTATTTTGTGTGCAACAAAATCTGTTGTTTTTAAATATTGCTTGTTAATAGAAGGCTGGTTTGTCATTTTTTTATGATTATTTACCCAATTTCTTTTACCTGGATTTGTGTCTTTTATTGCATATTGTTTTCTTGATATTATTTTTGTTGACAAAAGAAACGTTATTTACACATTTAAATTGATAGAGTATGTTAGTTAAATAGAATCACATATTCAACATCGCTAAAAATATAAAGGATAAATCTCCGACGAAACTCACTACATCTAAATTAATAGTTTATAAGGACAAAATGACTAAAAATAATATGAAAAAAAAAAAAACAAAGAGACTGGAATTCACATCTTTGAGGATCTGCAACGTAGCCACTCAATCATTAATTAAATTTGCAATTGGCTAGAGTTGCTCTTTCAATAGGCATTAAAATATATTTAACTCTAAAATAAATTATAATTAGTGTATTGTAAATTTTATTCATATTTTTATCTTAAATATATTCAAGATAAATAATGATATCCGGTGCTCCCGGGGCACTGGTTAAGAAACAATAAAATTAATTGGTTCCACTTAATTTACTTTAATTAAAGTGAAAAGTTGGTCAACTTAATTAAAATAGGAATGGTTGTATTCAATACTCATTAAACTCCATCAATATGATTTTGTATTTCATACTTTAATTGTATATGTTTTATCTTTGTAATTACAAATTTATTTTGGACTATATAATGTTTGTCTTATTTTAACTATTTCTACAACTTTTAATTAAAAAAAAAAAAAAAACAATAGTTTTTTTCACCGTAAAAAAAATCATGGAAAAAAATTGGTTTGAGTATAGGCTTTTCAGTGAAGAAATTGTTAAGATATGAAAGGAAGCAAGGGAACTAAAAAAAAAGGATTCTAAAAAGTTCACAAGAAAAACAAATGAAAGGAAGCGTATCTTTCTAAAGAGTATTAAATTTAACGTTTTCCTATTTTGATTAAGTTGATAAACTTTAGACTTTAATTGAATGAAATTAAATGAGATACATTAATATTATTATTGTTCCTTAACGAGTGCTCGGGGGCACCGGTTAGCAACACTCATTCAAGATATATCCACAATAGAGCACACCACATTAGTGCCTAAGTTGGTCCCCTATGTCTACATCACCAATTTTACGGTACTACTTAATAAGCACCAATTTTCTCCAACATAGCACCTGAAAAGAAATTATTAAATAGGTCCCACCAATAATTTTATATCATTACATTTTTAACAAAATTTATTCATTTTACTAAGATTTATTAAATGGGATCCATGAAAACTAAAGAGAGAGATGATGCTTTCATAGCCACCCTCCTCCATAAGCACCCATATGTTATACTTCACAATGGGGGTGCTACTTAATGTGGTGCTAAATAGGTGAAGCACCCACCATTGTGGATGGTCTAATAAATACATATTTTTGTTTTAACTAAATAATGAAAGACGAAGACAACAAAAATTCCATAACCAACATTATTTTTTTATTTTTTATTTTGGTAGATCCAGAACCAACATTATTAGTCATAAGCCTCGGTGAACACGAATATATATAATAACCAAGTCTCTGCACAAGACGAATAGAGACCGTCAATATAGAAACAACAAAGCAAATGACATTGTATATAGGCTGAACACCCAAAAGAAAATTCATACACCTCAACATCATAATCACCCATAAAGACAAAACCAATCGATTGCTACCATTAACACCAATAAAAAGAAACCTCCAAAAACAAGACCAACGCCAAAGCAAAGTTAAACTCATACACACCATCATAAACCAAACTGAGTTATAACCTCTAACTTCATCGCAAATGACCACATAAACAAAATTCAATCACACATCGCTGCTACTCACACCAAAATCCCTAAAAACTCTCCATCTCATCACCGCCTATGAGCCCTATTAAACACCCAAATTTGACTTATTCCAACACTTATCCGGATTCCACCACCAATTGACCCCAATGTGTAGGAGACACTATAACAAGCCAAAAACTTAAGTCAAGAAACTGACTTTCGTCCTCGAATCAAATGTGATCGGCTCACCAGACTCTAGAAACAAATCACTAAGTCACCCCTCAACTCCCGGACCACCAAAGATGTCACATTAACCGGCCAAAACAAATGCATATTCTAAGCTGACGAATATAAATATAAACAAAGAACCCAGAATTTCCATTTGTTAATTTAAACTAACTAAGAAAATTGATAAAAGAACAAACAGGACCCTGTTAAAGCAACAACTAACATAAGGGCGCAATAAAACACCACTTATAATATATACAATTCTTATAGAAATGTAAAGTTCATACAAGTCCAATTTATCCATTGTGATTTTCTCCCATAGATTGTCATATTCAACAGCATCTAGTGCAGAACCAGATTTTGTGCTATCATTATTTTCTGATCTATCAAATTTTCGTTCACCTTCTGAGTTTGATCCTAAAGTATTATTTTCTCTATCAGCATATTTTGTTTCATAACTTGACATATCGGTATCACCATCCCTCTGACTTCCATGCTCATACTGTTTATTGACTGCAGCCGTGGTGGCCACACCAGCTGCTGCAATGTTAATTACAAGGGATACAAATATAACGGAGAGTATCTTAAAACAAATTTTCATTAAGGAACACAAATATGTAAACAAGTGATGCCAACAAACAATAAACAGATTGGCAAAAAATTCACGAAGAAATTGAAAATATTCCAGTATTTCCTTCACCATATATATCCTTCAGATTACTTTCTTTATAGATGATACTATCAAAATAAAGAACTGAACAGGTGCAAGTGCAATGACATGAGATGTAAGCATATGAATGAATATTCCATATATAGTGATGAAGGAAAATTTCATAACCCAAAGAAACGGCAAATTGAAGTATATATATGTATGATTTCCTAGTAGCTATTGCATATTTGTCATCCATATTAGAAAAAACAAAATGAGTTTAAAAATGATAATTCAAAAAAGATAATTAACTATAGTGTTTAACTTATATGTTTGGATTGGTGGTATGTGATGGAATGGAATGGAATGGAGTGGGATGGAGCCATGTTCCATTGTTTGGTTTTGTAAAAAAATAATGGAATGGAATGGAATGTGATGGAACCCATTCCATCATATACCACTCATTCATCCAATTTTCCATTCCCCCCAATTTGGGGTGTATCCAATGAAATGGAACACATTAATAAGACAATTACAATTTTGCCCCTTTTGTTTCTTTCTTTTTATTTTTCATTACTCGTGCTTGGTTCCATTGTTTCATTATATCCTGAATGCAAAAACCTGGTTGGAATCCTAAACGAAGATGAGTTACCTGTGACTTATGTTGGTAGCTTAGTTAACGGCATGTAATTAATCTTATCAATTTTGGGGAGTTTAGTTTTAGCCATGTCAATCGAGCAGGCAACACAGTATTGTTACATGATATTATTCATTAGAATACTTTGGCTTCATTAAAAGAAAAATATCATAAATGCACCCAATAATTTTTGGTGGTTTCAATCAAAACAATATATGTTTGTTACTCAAATTATTTCCTGAATGCACCTAACCATGAATAGCTTCTGAAAAAACAATTTAGGCTTGTTTATCTTTCAAAAAAAAAAATAGGCTTGTTTACAAATCTCATGTTAGAATATTCTCAAATGGTTGTTATGAACATGTGACTTTGACTGTGAATGAAGGTAATCGTTTAAAATAACCATGTATATTGGCACTACTAACATGTCAAAATAACCAAATATTGATTGAATTGAGTTGAAAATTCCATTTATTGACATTTTTTAAATAAAGGGTAAAATTGGAATAAAATATTTATAACTCATTCCGTTCCGTTGATTTTCCAAACAATGGAATGGGAAATTAACTAGATTCCGTCGTAAAGTATCCAAACAGTGGAATGGAATCTTTATTCCGTTCCATTCCATCCCGTTCCGTTCCATTCCGCTCCGTTAGTTTTAAGTTATCCAAACAGAGCCAAAAGACTAGCTGGGCCCTCCAAAACTGTTTTTTACGCGAGAAAGTGAGTTTGATGAAGCAAATTGAACAACTAAAATCTTATCAATTTTCATATCATGATTTATTATTTTATCAAATATTAGTGCACCTGCAGTGGTGGAAAAACGATTGCTTCTGAAATGAGCTATTGGATTATTCTTTTTTATGTTTCTGTTTCTAGACTTCAAATGGCCAAAAAAAGGGGCCTGTATAAACGGTAAAACCTTAACATATTATAAATGATAGAAGTACACAAAAATCCAAACACAATACAGACACCATATATCACTGTAGCTTTATACATCTTTTTTTCATTTTTTTAATTTTCTTTCCTTCTCTCACCATCTCTCTCGGCCATCCTTCTCTATGTTCAACGCCGGTTCTCCAGCCACCGCCGCCGTTGTAACTTCTCTCACCGATCACCGCCGTCGTCACTGCTGCCGCCTTTTCTTCTTTCAGTCCTGTAAACGTGTTATGATCGGATCTGCGGTGGCAACGACGGATCCAAGCTCAGTTCTCATCGGAGTTTTGAACAGATCTGTTTTCTCAGTGATGATTTGATGTTGGTGAGGACGGTAGTGATCCGAACAGATTCCGGCGGTGTGAGGGAGAAGAAGGGGTCGTCGGTGATGTGAAGTCTTGGTCGTGATGAATGGAATGAAGGGACTGCGGGGATGGTGAGTACGATGGCAGTAGTGGTTAGCGATGAGGACGGTGGTGGGGGAGGACCGTGGTGGTGGACGGTGGTGGGGGAGCGGACGAGAGAGAAAAGAGAAACATGTTGCTGGTTTGAGAGAGAGAAAACGTGAAGAAGAAAAAGGAGAAGGAAGAAGGAATGGGATAGGATGAGCTTTTACAAAATTACCCTCTGCTTAAATGTTGAAATGTCAAAATTACCCATGGTGTTGTATTTGTGTCTCAAAATTTGTGTTTGGTTATCATTTCTGATTATAAATTTAGGTTGTATCGCTGATACATGCATCATCATTGGTACAATCTAAATTTTTTTTATAACTTTGTCTAAATAATCGATTCAATTATATTTTTTTTATTATTTAGTTTAAATAATCGATTCATTTTTTAGGAGTAAATTACACTCCCCTCCCTTAAAGAGAAGAATGAATTACACTCCGGAGTTGTTTTCTATTTTATAAAAGTTTTTTTTTGTTACGAACCGAACAGAGAAAAAGAAAAGAAAAAACAAAAAAAGTTAATGCCTAACAAAGAGACGTCTATCGCAACATCAAGAAACATAGAGGATCAATCCGGCGGAGCCGTATCTAAAAGCACGAATTTCTCAGAACTTTCAGCACCTAACTTAGCCAAACAATCAGTAGTAGAATAATTCGGCGACAATCCAGTCATGACACAAATCAACAATCCAATCTTGACTCAAGAGCTTCTTAATTAAGATAATCAAGTTACCAAATCTGTGTAACATATTAAGTGGGTTCTGAACCAACTGAATCACATGCAAGGAATTTGAATTGCAAATAATTCGCCGACAACCAGTCATGTAAAATATAAGAGGGATCAATATTACCATAGAAACCACGTAGAAAAGAGCCTTCATGATCTCAAATAAGACCACCAAACCCTGTTAAAGGTGAATTCCTAAACACGCTACCATCCACATTTAGAGAAACATAGCCAATAGGGAGGGGGAACTTCTAAGATCCACTCCTAACTACACCTTGGATGTCATTTGAACCAAAGTTCCCAAATATCATTGTAACATGGATATAACTTGATTTGAGATATCCAACCTATAATGTTTCAAGCTAATTTCGCGTCTCTGAAGCTTCTTAACACTGTTAATAAATTCATCCACCGTTCTACCACCACGACCTGTCTTCTTCTTCGCATCATGACTCTTCGGCCGCAACAAAGTTTAGGACTCACCGGGATTCTTCTTCTGGTACCTTCCTTATTCTTCACCACCTCACAGTAACAATAATTATCCCACCTGAAAAACGAGAATTAGGGTTTCTTACGAAAAAGTACTGTTACTGTGTGAGTTTCATGAATGAACAAAGGAACGATAGAATGAAAAGAGGAAGATGAAAAATGAAACGAAAAGAGTTCACAAATGACGAATTCAATTGGTGTTGATCCTGTTTCAAGTTTTCTGAACTCGGAATCTCTCTGGCACTAGTTGAAGCCATTGATAATGTACTTAAACTTTTAAAAATAAAAAATGAAATATAAAGATAAAAAATTAAAGATAAAACGCACTATGAATTAAAGACTCGACTTTTTTTTTCTAATTGAAGTTTTTATGTGTTTTTAAGATAACGATGATGGATATGATATTGAGGGGGATGAATGTGACAGTGAAGAGATGAAGTTGTGATGAAGTTAAAGAACAATATGAATTTCCTTAGTTTTTTTTTTCTCTTTGTTTTTAATTTAGTAAATGATTATGTGGCAATTTTTATTTTAATTTAATTTAGCAATTACACATGTGGTGTAACACCTCGTTTTCCCAATATACAAATTTCTTAAAACATTTATCAGAGTCAGCATCATAAACAACGGGATATCACATATAACATGATCCAAAACAGTTAAATAATAATTTAACCAAAAGTCGTAAACATTGCAGCAGAATTTAGTTCATAATCCATAAATCAGTTTGGCACGTAGGCCCCATCAAAATATCTCAAATGAGTTAAATCAACTTAACAAAACATAATAATTGTTCAACATCCTAAAACATAAACATGATAGTCACGTAAGAGAATGAAGCATGCAAATAACCCCATCTCGTTACGTATCAGAGCGACCTAGACGACACAGTGAAGGCAAGACCACTCACGACGGCAACTGCACACTAAGCACGATCACCTGTAAGTTACCCATACGAAGGGCAACATTTTCAAGCAGAAGGGGTGAGATTTCATAACAAAATAATGTTAATCAAGGTAATTCGAATCATAATTAACATTAACATCATAATCATTCTTAAATAACTTTGCATATTCAAATAACAAGTATCACGTATTCACATATTCAATCGTCATCAACAACATAGCATTATGGACATGACAATGTGACAATGCTCTTAGACTCTTTATATGCATGTGGTACCAATCGTCATCATAAGTATTAATATACTTTAATTGTGCGGAGGACAAAGCTCCTATAAATCGTGCGGAGGACAAAGCTCCTAATAATCGTGGTGAGGACTAAGCTCAATGAAATGCTATGCATGGACTCTTATGAACAAATCACCGTAATCAACATATCAACATGCATCCAATAATTTGGAGCTAAACGTCATCATTTCATCATATAAATACACTATGCACTTAGTTAAATAACAGCAGCAGCATAAACAAGTCACATAGCAGGATGATATCATTATATCAATAGCACATCAATTGTATCATAGTTAAACTTCCATATCTTACATAATTGCAAAATACATTAATCATATCAAGTAATACCAACATATCTTAAACAGCTTTACAGGCAGCATTAAACGTCATCATTAGGTCTCATTAACATAAGGGGGTTCACTCTTGATCCAAACGTGCGACACAGATCGCACAAACGCTCAAGACACTCAAACCTGGAATTGCTCGCGAGGCGAGAGTTCTTACTCGCCATGGCGAGTACCAAACAATTCCCAAACTAAAGTTTTTCTAGGTCCAATCCTGCCCTACATTCAATCCTAACCATTACTAGGTATGTTCAGGCACTCAAAGGCACTCAAGGTCCAACTAAAAAGGTCGAAACACAAAATCTAACATGCTCTCTGCCTTAGCTCGCTATGGCGAGTAAGGTTGCTCGCTATGGCGAGCGATACCAAAGGAACTCGCGAGGCGAAGGGAAAGGGCTCGCGTGGCGAGCGATGAAGATCATCACTCGCGAGGCGAGGTTCATAGCTCGTCGTGGCGAGCGATGAATGTCGCTATGGCCAGGCTTCCTATTTTCACAAAAATCCGACAATCCACAAGGTTCTAAGCCTAGTATTGATTCCAAAGTTTTTCCTAAACATAATCTAGGGTCCAGGAACACTTTCTACAACAGTTTAATCAATTCCTACTGTTTAATCATCAATTTTAGGGTTTTGACCTAATTCCAAAACTTTTCTAAATCAATCCTAACTTTGTCAATTAATCATCAGAATTACAACAACTAACATTATTGAATTATTAGTCTCACCCTTACCTTGTATTGAAGAAATCGCAGCACTCTAAGGTGGTTCTCCCTTCTCTTGGCTTTTTCTCCCTTTTTCTCCAAAAACGTACGTACAACAATGTTTTTCTAAAACTAGGTCTAACCTTTTTATATCTCCTCTTAATTACTTAACTTATCTCACTTTCTCCCCCAAAACTATCTAAAATATCAAAACAGCCCTCAACTAAATATTTTATATTATTTTCAAATCATTATTTTATTCAACAATAAAATAAATCCCTTAATCTTATCAAATCTTCCAAAACTCATAACTTATCACAATATCAACTAAACCATCAACATAAACGTAAATCATTCAAATCATACCATAATCATGCATATATTATATAAATATAATATAATCGTCTAAACTCGATTAAGTAAACAATTAACGAAAGTGGGCGTTACAACTCTCCCCCACTTAAAAGATTTTCGTCCTCGAAAATTTACCTCAAGCAAACAACTCTGGATAAGACTCCAGCATCTTACTCTCAAGCTCCCACGTCAAGCTTTCACCAGTCGCTCCCGTCCAAACGACTCACACGAGAGGTATCTCCTTGCCTCTCAACGTCTTCACTTTATGATCATCAATCCTCACCGGTAAAGTCTCTACCGTAAGGTTGTCTCTAACTTGCACATCGTCACTCTAAATTACATGAGATGGATCCGGAACATATCAATTATTTTAGCAAGTCAGTGTATTTCTCTTCCGCTGAAGAGGAAAGTGGTGCAGAGTTCTTATCTTCTAAGCAGCTGAAGCAAATGGAACGTGATGGCATTTTGATGTTTTCGTTGATGGCTTCCTTATCTTTTGAGAATCAGGCAGTGATTGATAAGCTACAAGTGGTATGCGATTTTCCTGAAGTTTTTCCAGATGAAATTCCTGATGTGCCTCCAGAGAGGGAAGTCGAGTTTTCTATTGATCTTGTTCCTGGAACGAAGCCGGTGTCGATGGCACCTTATCGCATGTCTGCTTCCGAGTTGGCTTAGTTGAAGAAACAGTTAGAAGATTTTCTTGAAAAGAAATTTGTTAGACCAAGTGTTTCACCATGGGGAGCTCTAGTTTTGCTAGTGAAGAAGAAAGATGGTAGCATGAGATTGTGTATTGACTATCATCAGTTGAACAAGGTAACTATCAAGAATAGGTATCCACTTCCGAGAATTGATGATTTGATGGATCAGTTAGTGGGTGCAAAAGTTTTCAGCAAGATTTATTTGAGGTCAGGTTATCACCAGATTAAAGTGAAAGATGAAGATATGCAGAAGACAACTTTCAGAACATTGTATGGTCACTATGAATATAAAGTTATGCCTTTCGGTGTGACCAATGCACCTGGAGTATTTATGGAGTATATGAATCGCATCTTTCATGCATTTTTGGATCGATTCGTAGTTGTGTTTATCGACGATATTTTGATTTACTCCAAAACTGAAGAAGAACATACTGAGCATCTGAAGATTGTCTTGCAAGTGTTGAAAGAGAAGAAACTTTATGCTAAATTGTCTAAGTGTGAATTCTGGTTGAAAGAAGTAAGTTTTCTTGGCCATGTTATTTCTGGTGATGCTATTGCAATGGATCCGTCTAAAGTTGAAGCGGTATCGCAATGGGAGACTCCTAAGTCAGTTACAGAGATTAGAAGTTTCTTGGGTTTAGCTGGTTACTACATAAGGTTTATTTTTCCAAGTTAGAATTTCCGCTAACACAGTTGACTTGTAAAGGTAAAGCTTTTGTGTGGGATATTCATTGTGAGAACAATTTCAATGAATTGAAGAAACGTTTGACGACTGCCTCGATTTTGATTTTGCCGAAGTCCGATGAGCTTTTCGTGGTGTATTGTGATGCGTCCAAGTTGGGTTTAGGCGGTGTACTTATGCAAGATGGTAAAGTGGTAGCTTATGCTTCAAGACAGTTGAGAATTCATGAGAAGAATTACCCGACGCATGATTTAGAGTTGGCGGCTGTGGTCTTTGTATTGAAGATATGGAGACATTACTTGTACGGTTCGAGGTTTGAGGTGTTTAGTGATCACAAGAGTTTGAAATATTTGTTCGATCAAAAGGAATTGAATATGAGGCAGCGTAGATGGCTAGAGTTGCTGAAAGATTATGACTTTGGTTTGAATTATCATCCAGGTAAAGCTAATGTTGTTGCAGATGCCTTGAGCAGGAAGACGTTGCATATGTCCGCTTTGATGGTTAGAGAATTTGAGTTACTTGAACAGTTCAGAGATTTAAGTTTAGTTTGTGAATGGTCACCTCAGAGAGTGAAACTGGGAATGCTGAAGATTGATAGTGAATTTCTGAATAGTATTAAAGAGGCACAGAAAGTTGATGTCAAGTTTGTAGACTTGTTGGTTGCTAGTAATCAGACTGAAGACGGTGACTTTAAAGTCGATGACCACGGTGTGTTGAGATTCCGAGGTCGGATTTGCATTCCTGACGATGCAGAGATGAAGAAAATGATTCTTGAAGAGAGTCATAGGAGTAACTTGAGTATTCATCCGGGAGCTACGAAGATGTATCATGATTTAAAGAAGATTTTCTGGTGGTCTGGTTTGAAACGAGATGTGGCACAGTTTGTGTATTCCTGTTTAGTTTGTCAGAAGTCGAAGATTGAGCATCAGAAACCTGTTGGTATGATGGTATCTTTAGATTTGCCAGAATGGAAATGGGATAGTATATCCATGGATTTTGTGACGAGTTTGCCGAATACTCCTAGAGGGAATGATGCAATTTGGGTAATCGTTGATAGATTGACGAAGTCGGCTCATTTTCTACCGCTTAATATTAGTTTTCCTGTTGCCCAGTTGGCAGAGATTTATATCAAGGAGATTGTGTGGTTACATGGTGTTCCTTCGAGCATTGTATCAGATAGAGATCCAAGATTTACTTCTAGATTTTGGAAAAGCTTGCAAGAGGCTTTGGGTTCGAAGTTGAGATTGAGTCAAGGAACCAAATTTTAACTAAAAAATAAATAGTTAATTGTATTATTTTAATTTAATTATAATCGATAATTTTACGTAATTATAAAAACAAAAATATATAATTAAATAAGAATAAGAAATAAAAGGTGGTGGGGTAGGGTGTTGAATGAAAAACCATTGGAGTGGTAAAAATTGAAGAGAATTGCTGGTCCCACATCTGGTTTGGCTGTGTCACACGAGTACTTTACGAAAATGCCTTTCGGCAGTAAACTGCCGAAGTTTTTAATAAACCGGCGGCAGTTGACTCCCGAGGAAAACCTCGGCAGTTAACTACCGAGGAAATCTGAACTTAAACAAATCGCAGAACCAGAGCCTCCCATTTCCAAAACACTTTCTAAATTCTCAATTTCTCTCCAATCTTCACCAAATCCATTTTCACGAATTGCAAGCAAATCAAGTGCACATTATCACAAGTAAGTTGTGTGTCAATCATTTTAATGTTAATGTTAATTTGTTTAGGTTGATTTTTTTTTTAAATTAAAGTAGTTTGTATGTGGTTAGGGTTGATTTCAAAATTGACAATTTGATGATTGCATGTGTAGTTTAGGAATTGATAAATGAATTTAGTTGTTGCCTATGTTGTTTAAATCATAATGTGGCTTTGAATGGTGGCAAATGAACACAATTTGAATATGTTTTATACTTTGCACACAAAGTGTTTGATAAAATGCCTCAATGACAATTTTATTGATTATTTAGTTAGTTTAGTTATGGAAATGATAGAAATGATGTTAATTATAGTTTGGTTAAGTGTATATTGAGTTTTTAGTTAGTTTAGGTTACGAGAATTATGATGGACACAAATGATTTAGTTGTATAGAAATGATTAAGTGTATGTTAATTATTGAATGATGTTTAGGTTATTATCGAAATGATGGGCATAAATTTTATTGTAATGATTATATTTAATGATTTTAGGTTATGGAAATGATGTTCATTGTTTTACTTTTAATGAGTTTGATTTTGTTTATGTTTAGTTTAGGTTTAATGTGTTTGATTAGGTTACGGAAATGATGCTATTTTTTTTTTTTGTAGATATGGCCGATCAAGACCCCATTGATCCATCTAAGATAATTGGTGGTAGGCGTTCGATGACTCAGAGCCACCGGAGGGAGAGGCCGAGCGGCCACATCCCAAAGAGGGGTAGAGGTCGGAGGGGAGATGGTTCAGGAAGCTCTCAGGCTACACAGCCTGAGGAGTCACAGGTTGTTGACCCGTCACAGCCTGTTGACCAGTCTGGGATGGAGTACCTGAACTATCAGGATCAGGTACAACATGATGTGACTGATGGTGGATATGACCAGGATCATATACCACAGCAGCAGGATGTAGGAGACGATGATGACATTGCAGCAGCTGCTGCACCAGATGTGTTACCTGTGGACCCTCCCTTTCTTGGTGGACCGGCGGACTTATCTTTGCTCCACTCTTATGCCGGTCATGTGGCGTTGCCACTTTGGTATAATTAAAATAATGTAAGTGTAATTTTTTTTTAAATG
This sequence comes from Medicago truncatula, assembly GCF_003473485.1. Lineage (NCBI taxonomy): Eukaryota > Viridiplantae > Streptophyta > Magnoliopsida > Fabales > Fabaceae > Medicago > Medicago truncatula. The sequence continues at coordinate 26,016,705 of NC_053047.1, forward strand.
TTTTTTCTTTATGTTTAATTATTTTCTTTAATTTAAATGTGTGTTTGTTTAATTATTATATCCACTTTTATATGTGTTTTTTTTTAATTCTATTTTTTATGTTTAATTATTTTCTTTAAATGTGTGTTTGTTTAATTATTATATCCACTTTTATATGTGTTTTTTTTAATTCTTTTTCTTTATGTTTAATTTTTTTTTTTAAATGTGTGTTTGTTTAATTATTATATACACTTTTATATGTGTTTTTTTTTTTAATTCTATTTTTTATGTTTAATTGTTTTCTTTATATGTGTTTTTGTTTAAACCATATTTATTTTTCTATTATTTCAGGTTCGTAAGCTCCGTGTGCTTAAACTGATTAATCATGGAGCCAAGATTCTCACTCTCGGACGCCCTAACGGAAATGAGAATTGGTTTTGGGATCCGCTTAAGCAGAGCGGGTTACATGACTTGGTTTACATGGGGTACTCTACCGTGCCTCATGCCCTGCTCATGACTTTATGCGAGAGGTGGCATCTTAAGACCAGCACCTTTCACATGCCCATGGGGGAGATGACTGTGACATTGGATGATGTTGCATGTGTAACGCCCTCTTTGAATTATTTGATTTATTTAATTATTTAATTGAGTCTAAAATTTATTAAGAAGAGTTTAAAATATATTTATTTGATTATGTGATTTATTAAGTGCCTTATGTTGTTATTTAATAGAATAAGATTTGAAAATAGAAATAAGATTGAGTTGAGAGTTTGTTATGAGATTTTAGAGAGTTTTGGGGGAGAAAGAGAAATAAGATAAAATTAGAATAAAGGTTTATAAATAGGAGAGATCTAGTTTAGAAAAAAACATAGCGTATGATCAATTTTGGAGAAAATGGAGAAAAAGCCGAGAGGAGGGAGAAGACCTAGGAGTGCTGCGATTTTCATCTATAAGGTAAGGGTGGGACTAACATTCAATAATCTTAAGTCATTGATTCTGAAAATTGGATTTAACATGTTGTAGGTTTTCGTTTTTGAGAATTTGGGAATTAGGGTTAAAAGTGGTTAATTGATGATTTTCTAAAATAATGTTTTTGATCAAGTTTTATATGGTTTTGAGTCTCTTTTGATCTATATAAATGTTTAGACAAATTTTGGAATCAAATGTGGGCATTGGGAAGTCAAAATTGGGATTTTTGGGTGAAAAATTAGTTTTTCCCGAGAGCTGCACAGTAACAGCATCTTCTGTTTCATGTTCTTGCGTCTTTTTCACAGGTTTCCGTTTGAAACTGGGTTTTGGTGTAAAAATGAAAGTTGTAGATAATTTTGTTAGCTTTCCAATGGCTTTAGTTTGGCGTAAAAATGATTTTTGATTTAGGATTTATGATGAAAACTCCAAGGAGGTCTTAGTGAATTTTTATGAATTTCAGCACAACTTTGTCCGAATTTGAAATGAAAACTGGTATTGATTGGTACATAATTGGTCTTAGGTCTAAACACGAAAGTTGTAGGTATGAATGTTAGCTTTCTAATTCCGTTGGTTTGACTTCAAAAGGATTTATAGAATTTGAGTTATGGACAAATTACTGAACATAGGTCATAGTGAATAATTGATTATGATTGATGAATTAGTATATGTATGTATATGTTTGTGAATACGATATTGTCCATGATTGATGAAGTGTTATATGTATATATATGATGTTTTAAGATGTTGATTATTATTTAATGTTTTTATATTGTGATATAATTGTATATGCATTACTTGAATTATATGTGAATAATTGAGACGTTGTTGACTTGCATTTGATATTATTATGTCATGCTGTTTTTGTATACTGTTGTGTTTCTGTTGTGTTGTTGTTGTTATTTAACTTTGCTGCATGAGTCGGTCTAAATTGATTAAGATGATGAAGTTCCAAATTATTGGATTATATAAGAGGTTGTCGATTTTTTTAAGATATTAAGAGGTCGAGTCCATGCATTAGCATTTCATTATTGGGGGCTTGATGCCCTGGAGCCTTTGCTCAATTAAGTTGAGGGCTTGATGCCCTGTGAGCCTTTTTACGCTCAAATAAAGTTGAGGGCTTGATGCTCTGGGAGCCTATTTACGCTCAAAGATTGGTACCACATGCATGATTAGAAGATTAAGTTGCATAGTCAAGAGGTTAAGTTGTCAAGTTATCAAGTTGTCGAGTTGTCGAGTTGTTAAGTTGTTAAATCATGAAATTGTTTAAAGCTGTGATTCTTTATATGAACTATTAAAGAAGTGAATTATGATATATTATTATCTATGATGAATATTATGATGATTACATGATGTTGTCTGTGAGTTGTTAAATATGATTGATGAATTATATGCTTAATATTATTGTTTGTGAAATCTCACCCCTTCTGTTTGCCCACCATGGGTAACTAACAGGTAATCAAGAATAGTTTATGTCGTGTGAGCTTTCCTTCTCGTGTGTCTTAGGTGCTCTGATACGTAACAGGATGGGATCTTTTGTTATTGCTTTTCTATTCCTTACGTATTGTTTTTGAAGATTTATGACTATGTCTTTAGATTGGATTTTTATGCGACATTTACGAAGAGGCCTTCGTGCCAAAGACTGTTTTAGTTATTGAATAAATTTCGCTGCGAAGTATTAAAGATCTTGTATTTGAATTTTTAAATGATAAATAGTTATTTATTCAGTTTATGATTTTAAGAAAAGAATGTGACATTCCGTTTATGTTGAAAAACTCTAATTATTTATGCGAAATTTTTATGTTGGGAAAACGGGGTGTTACAACATGTCTCACGCATCTTTCGATTGAGGGGCGGATGTTGAGTCATGGGAAGAAGATGGTGAGGCATGAGGGAGCGGCAGTACTTATGAGGTATCTGGGTGTGTCGCAGCATGAGGCTGAAAAGATTTGCGGCCAGGAGTACGGTGGGTACATTAGCTACCCGAGCTTTGTAGGGCCAACTTATTGGCTGGTACAGAGGATCCAGAGGAGCTTCAGGAGCTGGCGAGGGTTGGGACTTACTGCGTCCGGTGTTACCTTCTCTACTTGGTCGGATGCTTGTTGTTTGGCGATAGAAGCAACAAGCGCATCTAGTTGATATATCTGACGACCATGGAGGACGGCTACGCAGGGATGCATAATTATTCATGGGGAGGGATGACACTCGCTTACATATACGGCGAGTTAGCTGATGCATGTCGGCCTGGAGATAGAGCTCTTGGGGGGAGCGTGACACTGCTCACTGTAAGAAAACTTATATTTTATATTTATGTTAACTTTTATTTTTTTGTTAACTTTTATTTTTTTGTTACATTTTTCCGTGCGTAATAATTTATAAATGTTATTTGTTTGGTTTGTGCAGGCATGGTTTTTGGCGCATTTTCCTGGGTTTTACATAGTTGATCCCAACACTGACTACGTGGAAAACTATTCGGTCGCAGCGAAGTGGAAGCTTCAGAAGGGTCTTGGGGAGGGGATCACGTATCGGTCACTGCTTGATCGTATACAGTTAGATGATGTATGCTGGAGGCCGTACGAAGAGCACAGAGAGATCTAGGACTTCGAGGAGGTTTTCTGGTATTCTGGCTGGATTATGTACGGTGTCCGTAGGGTGTACCGTCACTTGCCCGAGAGGGTTTTGAGGCAGTACGGATACGTGCAGACCATCCCCAAACATCCGACTGATGTTAGGGACCCCCCACCGCCTTTCATTGTGCAAGTGTTCGTCGACTTCCGCACTCACACGATTAAGGCGGACGATCGGGGTGAGCAGGCATGAGAGGAGACATGGCGGATGGCTGATGGCTATGTCATATGGTACACTAGGGTGTCTCACCCTCAGATCTTGTTGTAACACTCCTATTTGTATTAAAGCAATTAAACATGCGAATAATACATTTATTCAAGAAATAGAGGCTACGCCACATTCAAAATTCAAAACCGATAGACATGTATATAAACATCAACAGTCGCAGCAGAATATAAACCAGAGTAAATTCAAATATACATGTTATGAATAAATAAATTACATCAACATAGATGCATCTCAAAAATCCCAACAAACGAGTAACCTCCAAACATAACAAAATCCAAAGATAACCTAATCTAGACCGACACAACGAAGCCTAGATCAGAGCCGACTAATTCTAAACACTGATATCGGAGAAAGCTCCCGATATCCACCAAGCACAAGAACTCACCAAGCAACTAAACCTGCACAACGTCTACCCATCCATACAGATAGCTACCCATCCATACAGATAGGCAGGCGGTCCATAACAGATCCACTAGGGGTAAGTATTACATTATCATAATCCAAATAACAATTAAATCATGTAATATCATGTATTTGAATAATATTAGTCATGCATAGATACTTACATTGCAACTTGATAGCTCATATCAACATACATCAATCATATGAATAATTATCCATTCATAAATATTCATTCACAAACATCAATCATTGAACAATTATCCATTCATAGATATTCATTCACAAACATCAATCATAATCATTATCAATCATCATTCATCTCATTTCATCACCAATCACATATTTCACATAAGACTCATGTTATGATATGCACTTATTAACACATAAATGCATGTGGTACCAAATCTCCAAAAGGTCGTCACCTCCGATGGACAAGTCAACATCGCATGTAAGGGGTCACTCCTTACATAATCTCCGAAGTAAAAGAGCCGAACTCTTTTACAACAACTCGACTATGATGCATGGAGATGTATAAGGACTCGATAATGCGACAACAATTCACAATTTCAACCTCAATATATAGGACAACACCCAATTATATTGATTATCTCCACAACATTGCATTACCAAGGAAACATGCCCATACACAATTAAATCATAGTATTCACCATCACACATCAACATGATTATCAATAATCAACAATGGCATTCAACATCAACTATATCATATAGTTTCAGTACCATTCAAGCATTCCTTACATTCTAAGTAAGATAACATACATATCTCATGATAAACATCATATCCAATACAATCATTCATTCATACAACTTCAATTAGCCATATAAGAATAGTCACCACAATTCATAAGACAATTAGTTTCAAGAAATGTTTTTGACCAAAGACCGTGTCAAGTGGCAAATGTAACACTCTAATTTTTATTTAATTATTTTTAATTGTGTGGTGTCTTTTATTTGATTTTTGGTGATTTATGTGGTGTATATATATTTATTATATGATTATTTTATTAAATAATTAAAATAGGAGGATAATAGGATTAATTAGAATTTGGGGGTTATGAAATAATTAGTATAGTTAGTAGGGAGTTAATTGCTAATTAAGGAGTGGGGGAGGTTACACTTTGGGAGTTAAGGAAAGAAAAACAGAGAAAACGTTTTACGTGAAAACAATCAAGTTTTGGGAGAAAAGCTAGTGCAAGGGAGAGGAGCTTAGGAACCATTTTCTGCTGTGTTTATTCTGCAATTCCAAGGTAAGGGTGAGGTTTACCGCAATTATATAGGTTCTGAATGTTGATTTTGTTCTAACAGGTTTATGTGAGGATTGGGAGAAATTAGGTTTTTGTTGATTAAGGAGTTTTGAGTGTAGGAATCATGGAATTGAGGGTAGAAATGGGTTCTGGGTGCATAAAACCTTTCATTGCATATCTGTAAACGAATTTGGGGAGTGAATTGAGGAAAAATGGGATTTTTGGGAAAAACCTGCATTCTGCCCGTACAGAAGTTCATCGCTCGCCTCGCGAGTAGCCATTACTCGCCATAGCGAGTGAACAACTTCATCGCTCGCCTCACGAGTGATACAGCTCGCCGTGGCGAGTAACCTTGTAAAAATCTGGATTTTGAAAATGTTGTTATAAGCCGTATTTTGGGTAGTTTCGTCTACCTAGATGATTTTTAAGAGGACTAGAGCAAGTTTTAAGTTTAAAAGATGATTAGGGAGCTTAGAATTGAAGTTTGAGTGAGAAAAATGTCATTTTTCCTGAGAGCACCATATTTCTGTTCGCCTCCAACTCGCCATGGCGAGTACCTGATTTTCTGAGCTCGCCATAGCGAGCAGATGAGCTCGCGAGGCGAGCTGCCCAGTATTTTGGTTGGTTAATTTCTGTTGTTGTTTGGATAGTGTATTTTGTTGAATTATTGAATGGCTTGTATGCTGATATATATTTCCCTGGATGCTTTAGTTGGTTTTGATGAATGGAAGCTGACTGATGTGTGTTGTATATAATTAAAATTCCCTTAAAGGTGTAAGTTGGTTGGTGAATCATATATATGTATATGTCTAGGTTGGTTGGTATGTAGATATACTCTATGGGGACTAGTTGCATTAACATAATAGTGGGAGAGCTTCGGCTCTGGAATGCTTAGTCGTTCAAAGTGGTGGAGTACTAGTTACTCAAAGTGGTGTAGTGGTGAGGACTTATGTCCTGTTGAGAATGCTTTAACCATTCGACAGCGGTGTGGGTCACGGCCCTGATTTTTGGTACCACATGCATGGGTGTTTAGAGGAGTCTTAGTGGAGTGGTGATAAGTTGCATTTGTTGATGAGAGGTTTATGAATTAATAATGTTGATAAGATACGAAAATGATGTTATGCAAACAATAATGTGGATGAATTATATGATAGGGTGTTAGATTCATTTGATGTATTCTTTACCTATATTTTGTTGTGAATCTCACCCCTTCTGCTTGAAAATGTTGCCCTTCCTATGGGTAACTTGCAGGTGATCCTGAGTAGTTGGTGGTGGCTCAAGTGTCTAGGGCTCTGATACGTGGGATGGGATTTCATTGTTTAAATTCATTCTATGTATCAAATTTTGGTTAATGTTGTGGTAGCCCTATGATTGATGAAATATTTTATGTTGTGGCTTAATGCCAAGATTATTTTGGATAATGGAGTTTAATTTAAAGATTATTCCGCTGCAGTTTAATGAAGGATGTTGTTAAATAGTTTTAATCTATTTAAGAATTTATATTTTGTAGTGTGACATGCCGTTTGATGTTGAACTCTGATTTTATAATTATAATTAAATCGATTTTGGGAAACGGGGTGTTACAATTGGTATCAGAGCAGGTTGGTCCGTCCGGCCAAGTAGTAGAGTCGTGTTGAGCCACCTAGGATAGAGTGTCAACTCTAATATTGTTGTGTTGTTGTTGTTGTTGTTCTGAACTGTTGTTCATTATGTAGAATCTTAAGATGGCTGGTAGGAACGATGCTGTTATTGCTGCTGCACTTGAGGCTGTAGCTCAAGCTGTTCAACAGCAACCGCAAGCTGGTAACGGGGAAGTGAGGATGCTGGAGACCTTTTTGAGAAATCATCCCCCAGCATTCAAAGGAAGGTATGATCCAGATGGCGCCCAGTCATGGTTAAAAGAAGTGGAAAGGATTTTCAGAGTCATGCAGTGCTCTGAAGTGCAAAAGGTGCAGTTCGGGACGCACATGTTGGCTGAGGAGGCAGATGACTGGTGGATAAGTTTGTTACCGGTGTTGGAACAGAATGGAGCTGTGGTGACCTGGGCAGTGTTCAGAAGAGAATTTCTGAATAGATACTTCCCGGAAGATGTCCGAGGTAGGAAGGAGATTGAGTTCCTGGAATTGAAGCAGGGTGATATGTCGGTTGTTGAGTATGCTGCAAAATTTGTGGAGCTTGCAAAGTTCTATCCCCATTATGCCCCGGAGACAGCTGAATTCTCCAAGTGCATAAAGTTTGAGAATGGCTTGAGAGCTGACATCAAGAGAGCCATAGGATACCAGCAGATTAGAATTTTCTCTGATTTGGTGAGTCGCTGTAGGATCTATGAGGAAGACACCAAAGCTCATTATAAGGTGATGAGTGAGCGAAGAGGTAAGGGACATCAGAATCGTCCTAAACCGTATAGTGCCCCGGCTGACAAGGGTAAACAGAGAGTTAATGATGAGAGGAGGCCGAGTAAGAGGGATGCTCCTGCTGAGATAGTGTGCTTTAAGTGTGGCGAGAAAGGTCACAAGAGTAACGTTTGTACCAAGGATGAGAAGAAGTGCTTCAGATGTGGACAGAAGGGTCACATGCTAGCTGATTGCAAGCGCGGTGATGTTGTATGCTATAATTGTAATGAAGAGGGTCACATCAGTACTCAGTGCACACAGCCGAAGAAGGTTAGAGTTGGTGGAAAAGTTTTTGCTTTGACTGGTACACAGACTGCTAATGAGGACCGCCTCATCAGAGGTACTTGTTTCTTTAATAGTACTCCTTTAATTGCTATTATAGACACTGGTGCTACTCATTGTTTCATTGCTTTAGAATGTGCTTATAAACTGGGTTTGATTGTGTCTGATATGAAAGGAGAAATGGTTGTTGAAACTCCAGCTAAGGGTTCAGTGACTACTTCTCTTGTTTGCTTGAGGTGTCCAATTTCTATGTTTGGTAGAGATTTTGAAGTAGACTTAGTTTGTTTGCCGCTGACGGGAATGGATGTTATTTTTGGGATGAATTGGTTAGAGTATAACCGAGTTCATATCAATTGCTTTAACAAGACTGTGCATTTTTCTTCTGCTGAAGAAGAGAGTGGAGTTGAAATTTTATCTACAAAGCAGATGAAGCAGTTAGAACGTGATGGAATTCTGATGTTTTCTCTAATGGCATATCTGTCGTTAGAAAACCAAGCTGTGATTGACAAGCTAGCAGTGGTGAATGAGTTTCCGGAGGTGTTCCCTGATGAAATTCCCGATGTGCCGCTAGAGAGGGAGGTGGAGTTTTCAATTGACCTTGTTCCAGGAACAAAGCCGGTGTCGATGGCACCGTACCGTATGTCAGCTTCTGAGTTAGCTGAATTGAAGAAACAGTTGGAAGATTTACTTGATAAGAAGTTTGTAAGACCCAGTGTTTCACCGTGGGGAGCACCTGTGTTGTTGGTGAAGAAAAAGGATGGTAGTATGAGGTTGTGCATTGACTATCGTCAATTGAACAAAGTTACAATTAAGAATAGATATCCGCTTCCGAGGATTGATGACTTGATGGACCAGCTGGTGGGTGCAAAGGTGTTCAGTAAGATTGACTTGAGGTCAGGTTACCATCAAATTAAGGTGAAAGATGAAGATATGCAGAAGACGGCCTTTAGGACACGATACGGTCATTACGAATACAAAGTGATGCCTTTCGGTGTTACTAACGCGCCCGGTGTGTTCATGGAGTATATGAACCGAATTTTTCATGCTTTTCTGGATAAATTCGTGGTGGTATTTATTGATGACATTCTGATTTATTCGAAGACTGAAGAAGAGCATGCAGAACATCTGAGAATTGTGTTGCAAGTTTTGAAAGAAAGGAAGTTGTATGCCAAACTGTCGAAATGTGAATTTTGGCTAAGTAAAGTGAGTTTCCTTGGTCATATTATTTCTGGTGATGGTATAGCGGTTGATCCATCAAAAGTTGATGCAGTATCACAATGGGAGACTCCGAAGTCGGTGACTGAAATCAGAAGCTTCCTGGGTTTGGCTGGTTACTATCGTAGATTCATAGAAGGATTTTCAAAGATTGCATTACCGTTGACTCAGTTAACCTGTAAGGGTAAGTCCTTTGTGTGGAATGCTCAGTGTGAGAGTAGTTTCAATGAATTAAAGAAAAGATTGACAACTGCTCCTATTTTGATCTTACCTAAGTCGGAAGAGCCATTCGTGGTTTATTGTGATGCGTCTAAGCTGGGTTTAGGAGGCGTTTTGATGCAAGATGGCAAGGTGGTAGCATTTGTTGAGGCAAAATCCCTAATTAATTTTAAAGATAACAAACCTTGATGATTAAGGAATTAATGGACTTTGATTAATTTGTTGGTATTTAACTTGTGCTCTTGAGTGGTTAACTAAGACAGGAACAAGTTTCAATTTATACCAAGAAACAAAGAATCAAAGGACATAAAGACTTAAGAACTCAGTCAGAGTTCAGAAAGTTAAAAAGAGTTCAGAAGGTTGGACAGAGTTCAGAAAGTTGTTCATGATGAACATCAAGAACCAAGCCCAGATACTCATGAACTAAATGAAGAACATGCAAGGTTCATGTGACTTAAATGAAAGCCCAGAAAAGTACAAGACTAAGGATCAATCAAAGAATAAGAGCATTTATTTGATTAAAGTCAAAAAAAGGGCATCTTCAATGTTCATTTAAGACTATGAACATTTGAAGTACAAAACATTAGGAATATTCCATTAAGAATATCATCCTAGATGTTTTCCATGCTGCACTTCATAAATGCTTCACTATTAGGATTTGATTACATCAATTACAAGTCTTACAAATCATCCTAAGTGAAACAAAAGGAACATTCTGAAGTTCTCTGAGTTCAGAATGTTCGTTCCTGCTCCATGCTTTTTCTGACGTGAACAGTACAGCAGTTGGAAAGCAAGAAGCAAAGTCAAAAGCAAGATCTGATCTCATTCATCAAGATCTCGACACATAAGGGAGTTGGTACTGTACAAAGCATACCAAATCCCCTAAAGCATGGAAGTGAAGTGACAGCACCACTTTATGATATCCTGCACGTGTTCCAAGACAGATTTCAAAGAAGATCTGCTACAGGAACATTCTGAAGTATGTCCAAGAACAATCTTCAAGTACAACCCAGAAATTCATGATACATTCATCTGCAAAAGCCCAGATGCACATCTGACCGTTCATCAACATGAACCCAGATGAAGATCATGAAGAACACAACAACATTCTGAAGTATTCTCAAGAACACAGCAACATTCTGAAGTATTTCAGTTTGCCCAGAATTTCAAGTGAAAGTTGGTGGGTCCCAGGACACGTGGCATAAGACCAGTGGTCACTCTCCAACGGCTATAAAGGATCAAGAACTCTATAAATAGAGATCAAGACCTCAGCATAACACACACCTTTGCAAAGCATACAAGAAAACAACATAAGAGTGTTGGAAGCTTTAGCAAAAATATTGATCATCACAAAGATTCCAAGAAGTCTTCAAAAGTGTAAATCAATACCTCTCATATCTTTTCAAAGATAAACCTCATTCTCCATTCTTCTCTTGTCTGATCTATATCATTCAACCTCCATACAAATTGTAAAGAAAATCTCATTTAGCTTTAGGGGTACTAAAGTGTTAGTTTGAGAAGAAAGGTGTAAAGTCTAAGTGGGTAACTTAGCAAGAAAGGTGTAAGCCTGCTGAGGCTAAGAGAATACAGTTGTTGTAATTGTTCAGGTGAACAAGGTTGTAAGGTGCAGGATTTGAGAAGTTATCTCAAGCATCATAGTGGAAAATCTCACAAAATTGTGAGGAGTGGACTAACCCATATTGGGTGAACCACTATAAATTTCTGTGTGTTCTTCTTCTCTTCTCTTTACTATTTACTTACAGTAAACACAACACACACTAACACATTTAATTATTTAAATTGTGTTTATACCAATACTTCAGAACGTTCTGAAGTCTGTCTGTTAACTTAACCATTCCAAGTTATCAACTTGAGAATATCTTTTAAGTGGCAGGATTAATTTTTAAAGGGTCACAATTCAAACCCCCCTTCCTTGTGACTATTTTATCTACTTCAATTGGCATCAGAGCACGGCTCTAAGGGTTTGAACACTTAAACAAGTGTTAGAGAAAAGATTCAGGAAGTATGTCTAAAGTCAAATACATAGCTGAAGGAGGATCATCAAACAGACCACCACTTTTTGATGGCTCAAACTACTACTTCTGGAAAGGCAAGATGGAACTCTTTCTCAGATCTCAGGACAATGATATGTGGACAGTAATCACAGATGGAGACTTTGTTCCACTAACCAAAGAAGGGAGCATCAAAGTTAAGAGTGCATGGTCAACAGATGAAAAGGCTCAGGTATTGCTAAACTCTAAAGCTAGACTCTTTCTATCATGTGCACTAACCATGGAAGAAAGTGAAAGAGTTGATGAATGCAAAAATGCTAAAGAGGTATGGGATACCTTGAAAGTACATCATGAAGGTACATCTCATGTCAAAGAAACCAGAATTGACATTGGAGTCAGAAAGTTTGAAGTCTTTGAAATGAGTGAAAATGAAACCATTGATGAGATGTATGCCAGATTTACTACAATAGTAAATGAAATGAGATCTCTTGGAAAAGCATATTCCACTCATGAGAGAATCAGAAAAATATTGAGATGTCTTCCAAGTATGTGGAGACCTATGGTCACTGCAATCACTCAGGCCAAAGATTTGAAATCTATGAACCTGGAAGATCTCATTGGTTCACTGAGAGCTCATGAAGTTGTACTTCAAGGAGACAAACCAGTAAAGAAGGTAAAGTCACTTGCCTTGAAAGCCTCTCAGCAAACCTCATCAGTAACTGAAGATGATGTGCAAGAAACACAAGAAATAGAAGAAGTTCATGAAGAAGAAGCTGAAGATGAACTAGCACTAATCTCAAAAAGGATACAAAGAATGATGATGAGAAGAAATCAAATCAGGAAGAAATTCCCCAACACAAGCAACAACAACAGAACTGAAACTGACAAAAGTCAGGTCACTTGTTTTGGCTGCAACAAAACTGGACACTACAAAAGTGAATGTCCTGACATTAAAAAGGTGCAAAGAAAACCACCCTTCAAGAAGAAAGCTATGATCACCTGGGATGACATGGAAGAAACAGAATCACAGGAAGATGAGGAAGCCAACTTAAGTTTGATGGCTCAAACAGATGATGAAGAAGAGGTCTTGCCTCAAGGTGCAAGAACAAAGCCATGGTACTTGGATAGTGGCTGTTCTAGACACATGACAGGTGACAGGAATTGTTTTCTAACCTTTGAAAAGAAGGATGGAGGACTTGTGACATTTGGAAACAATGACAAAGGTAAAATCAGAGGAAAAGGTACTATAGGTAAATTTAACTCTGCTAAGATAGAAAATGTTCAGTATGTAGAAGGTTTGAAACACAATCTACTTAGCATAAGTCAATTGTGTGATAGTGGATTTGAAGTTATATTTAAACCTAACATATGTGAAATAAGACAAACCTCCTCTAACAAACTTTTCTTTTCTGGATCAAGGAAAAAGAACTTATATGTTCTAGATCTAAATGATATGCCAGCTGAATCATGTTTTATTTCTCTTGAAAAAGATAAATGGATTTGGCACAAAAGAGCTGGTCATATAAGTATGAAAACCATTGCTAAACTTTCTCAACTTGATCTAGTTAGAGGTTTGCCAAAGATTAGCTTTGAAAAGGACAAGATCTGTGAAGCTTGTGTTAAAGGAAAACAAGTCAAAAGTAGTTTCAAAACAATTGAATTTATTTCAACTCAGAAACCTTTGGAACTTCTTCACATTGATCTCTTTGGTCCAGTTCAAACTGCAAGTCTAACTGGCAAAAGATATGGTTTTGTTATTGTTGATGACTTTTCCAGATTTACATGGGTTCTATTTTTAAAACATAAAGATGAATCTTTTGAAGCATTTCAAAACTTCTGTATAAGAGTTCAAAATGAAAAAAGCTCAAATATCATAACAGTTAGGAGTGATCATGGAGGTGAATTTGAAAATGCATCTTTCAAAACATTCTTTGATGAAAAGGGTATTAAACATAATTTTTCTTGTGCAAGAACTCCACAACAAAATGGAGTTGTTGAAAGAAAAAATAGAACTTTACAAGAAATGGCTAGAACCATGTTAAATGAATCAAATGTTGAAGATTATTTTTGGGCAGAAGCCATTAACACATCTTGCTACATTTTGAATAGAGTTTCAATAAGAAAGGTTCTCAATAAAACCCCATATGAACTCTGGAAAAATATCAAACCTAGCATATCTTATTTTCACATATTTGGATGCTATTGCTACATTCTGAACAATAAAGAAAAATTGGGTAAGTTTGATCCTAAATCAGATAAAGCTATCTTTTTAGGATACTCTACAACTTCCAAAGGTTATAGAGTATACAATCTAAAAACCCAGACAGTTGAAATCAGTATGCATGTCATATTTGATGAATATGATGAACATTCTCAACTCAAAGAGAGTGAAGAAACTGAAGAACCAGTACTTCAGAATGTTTCAAATCAAGACTCTGTAAGTACAGTAGATAAGGAAGATGATCAGAATAATCAAGATCCATCACTTCAGAGTCCTCCTAGAAGTTGGAGAATGGTAGGAGATCATCCTGCAGAACAAATCATTGGAAGCACAACTGATGGTATAAGAACCAGATTGTCCTTTCAAGATAACAACATGGCAATGATTTCTCAATTGGAACCTAAGTCAATCAATGAAGCCATTATTGATGACTCATGGATTGAAGCCATGAAGGAAGAACTTTCTCAGTTTGAAAGAAACAAAGTTTGGAATTTAGTTCCAAATAATCAAAGCAAAACCATCATTGGAACAAGATGGGTTTTCAGGAACAAGCTTGATGAAGAAGGTAAGGTTGTCAGAAACAAAGCAAGGCTAGTAGCTCAAGGTTACAATCAACAAGAAGGTATTGACTATGATGAGACTTTTGCACCAGTAGCAAGGTTAGAAGCCATTAGAATACTTCTTGCTTATGCTGCACATAAAAGTATTAAACTTTTTCAAATGGATGTGAAAAGTGCTTTTCTAAATGGTTTTCTAAATGAAGAAGTTTATGTAAGTCAACCCCCTGGCTTCATAAATAAAGAGAACCCAAATCATGTTTTTAAACTAACTAAAGCACTTTATGGTCTTAAGCAAGCTCCTAGAGCTTGGTATGATAGACTTAGCACATTCTTGATTGAAAATGGCTTTTCAAGAGGAAAAATAGATACCACACTTTTCAGAAAATCTCATAACTCAGACTTACTGATTGTCCAAGTTTATGTAGATGATATTATTTTTGGTGCTACAAAAATAAAAATGTGTGAAGACTTTTCCAATCTCATGCAAAGTGAATTTGAGATGAGCATGATGGGTGAACTTGGTTTTTTCCTTGGTTTACAAATCAAACAACATCCAAATGGAATTTTTATAAGTCAAGAAAAGTATGTCAAAGACATTCTTAAGAAATACAAAATGAATGAGGCAAAAATCATGGTCACCCCCATGCATCCATCTTCAAGTTTAGATAGGGATGAGAGTGGAAAATCCATTTCTGAAAAAGAATATAGAGGCATGATAGGATCATTACTGTATTTAACTGCTAGCAGACCTGACATAGTGTTTGCAGTAGGTTTATGTGCTAGATTTCAAACTTGTGCAAAAGAATCCCATTTAACTGCAGTTAAAAGGATTTTTAGATATCTAGTAGGTACTACTGATCTTGGCCTTTGGTATAGAAAAGGTTCTAGTTTTGATCTTGTAGCTTATTGTGATGCTGATTATGCTGGAGACAAAGTTGAGAGGAAGAGTACAAGTGGCACCTGTCAATTCTTGGGACAAGCATTGATTGGATGGTCTTGCAGAAAGCAAAACACCATTGCACTCTCCACAACTGAAGCTGAGTATGTATCTGCAGCAAATTGTTGCTCTCAAGTCTTATGGATCAGAAATCAAATGGAAGATTATTCACTAAGGTACACAAATGTTCCTATTATGTGTGATAACACAAGTGCTATAAATCTTTCTAAAAATCCAATTCAGCATTCTAGGTCTAAACATATTGAAATTAAACATCATTTCATTAGAGACCATGTTCAGAAAAAGGATATTGCATTAAGCTTTGTTGATACAGAAAATCAATTAGCTGACATTTTTACAAAACCATTGGTTGAGGATAGATTCAATTTTATTAAAGAAAAATTGTTAATCATGAAAAATCCCAACAAAAGTTGATTACTAAAACACTAAGGGCCATAGACCAACCCCCTTGATGCTATCTGATTCTTATCAGAAAGTTCAAACAAAGTTCAGAATGTTTGCAAAAGTTCAGAAAGTTTGCAAAAGTTCAGAATGTTCACACAAGTTCAGAATGTTCGCATCTGATAAAAATGTTCAGAACTGTCCTTTTGAATAAATTAAAATGTTTATTTAAAAAGGGATCCTTCCATATCTCTAAACATTTAATGCTATCTCAAAAGCAGTTTTTATCTTGGACAATAACTTCTAGACAGTAAAAACTGTCCAAACCATCCCTTCACCTTCCCTCTTCAACGGCTACTTTATTTTCTCTTTCCTTTTTTTTACAGTTTCTTTTTTCTTTCCCCATAAAACTGTCTCCAACTACTCATTTCTCTTTCCCACTCTCTCACGTCTTCTCTATAAGATTAATCATCACTCTCTACTAAACCTCTCACACTTCTAAATCTCACTTTATCTCCCTTCTCTCTCCATTTTTCCAAAACTCTGTTTTTGCTTAAGGTTCTTCAATGGCACGAACCAAAACAACTTGTCCACCATCTGAAGATGATTCAACACCCATTGATCAATCTGAATCATCATTCCAAACCGCTGCTGATGAATCAAACTCATCCCCTCTGAACGAAACTCCTGTTCATACCATACTCCCTGATGAAATTATCCCAGTCACCAAAACCACTAAACCATCCAAATCAAAGAAAGCTATCAAACCTAAGGCAACAAGAAAATCCTCAAGACTTAGGTCTGGATCCTCAACTTCCAAAACCAAAACAATTTCTCATATTGACCTCACAGACTCATTAGAAAAAGATGATGGTGATGAAACTCTCTCTGAGTTCATAAAAACTTCAAAGGCTGAGTCTAAGAAGAAGAAAGGAAAGACTCAAGTAATTGAAACCCCTCCTGCATCTGAAACTTCTGAGAAGGACTCATCAGAAGAGGAAGAAGAAAAAGAAATATCTCCTCCAAAGAAGCATGGCAAGGGAAAAGATGTCAAACTTATTGCATCTTTAAGGAAAGCTGAGAAGGAAGCTAAACAAACTCAGAGACCAGTGAGCAAAGCAAAATACTTTGACTTTGCAGATCTAAAGAAGAAAAACTGGAATCTACGAGAATACACTGATTCTCAGGATTGGTCAAGCTTTGTGTCGCTTCAAGATCTCACTTTTGAGAATTTGGTGAGAGAGTTCTACAGCTCAATGAAAATCAAAGAAAAGAAGAAGGAAAAGATCCTCATCTCCACTGTCAAAGGAGTTGAAATCAAAATCACCAAGGATTTTCTTTCAAAAGCTTTAAGAATTCCAAATGAAGGTAATGAACTTTTCTTTCCTTCCTGGTTTCATGAGATGAAAGTCAGTCGTAACAAACTCATAGTTGAGTACACCAAACCTGACCTTCCCTTCAACTCCACAAATCTGAAAGATGTTCCCAAAATCCTTCACAATATGATTAGACACACTCTGCTTCCTAGAAGTGGCACTTTTGAAGTAGTCACTGATACAGATTTGTGTATCATGTATCATATGATCACAAAGAAAAGGTTGAACCTCTGTTACATCATTCTTCAACACATGACTGATTCATGTTTGAACCCCAAACAATCAAATGCTGCCCTTGCTTATGGTATGCATATCACTTCCATACTTAGAACTGCTAAGGTTAATCTTGAAGGAGAAGATGGTGATTACTCCTTCATGAGATTCACATCAAAAACTCTAGCTCAACTCCACATAACCACCTCCAACATGCCTACTCCTGTGTCCTCTCAAACAACTAGCTCTGTCAAAAGACACTCTGTTCAGAATGTTAAGAAGCCAAGTAAGAAGAGAAAGCTTGAAAAAGTCAGGAATCTTTCAAGTATTCAAAGACAAGAAGAAGAAAACTCTCCTGAAAAAGACGAGTCTGATGATGAAATGGCTGATTCCCCACCAAAGGATGGTGAGCCCTCTGATGAAAATCTCTTCCAAGATATTGCTGAAAGTGCAAAGGAAATCCTTCAGCAAAATGCAGAAGATCAGAATGTTGAAGAATCTGATAAAGAAGATGTTGATGGTCAAGACAAGATGCAAGAGGAAGAAGAAGATGTTTCTCAGGAAACAGAAGAAGAACCAACTCAAGATGAACCCCAAGTTGCTGCAATCTCTGAAGAGGAACTTCAGAATGTTGACTCAACTGCTGCTGCTGAAGTTCAGAATGTTGATACTCCTCCTACTGAACAACTTCAGAAAGTTAATGAAGTTGAAGAAAATATTGAGCAAACTGCTCAAGAAGTTGCTTATGCTGTGGAAGAAGGATCTCAGGAAAACGATCAAGACATGCAGGATGTGGCTGAAATTCTTGTCTCTCAAAGAATGAGTGAGGGACACGATGAAATGGATCCTCAAGAGTTTGAGCAAGCTGAAAATCAAACTGGCTTTGATCTAAATGTGGAAGATCCAAGCACAGATTTGAATGTGTACCAAGATGCACAGCCTGAAAACAATGAGGAAGTGCAGGCTCATGAAATGATTCAGGAACTTCAAGAAAATCCTGCAATCACAGTTCAGAATGTTCAGACAAATGCATCTGCTGAACCTAGCTTGCCTCAAGAGAATGAGATGTCAGCTGATCCTATTCCTCAAGCATCAGGATCACTTCCCTCTGATGAAGTTCACCTCATGGCTCAACAAACTCCTCAAAATCAAAATCTGAATTTCTCCACTTCTACCATGGAATCAGAAGTTGGAAAATTCTTGGTCTCTCCTTTGCTCACTCCAAGTGTACTGCCTTCTCCAATCACAAACAAAACCACTAGCAAGCTGCCTAACATTCCTGACCTTTTTGAATCTTTGGATACCTTTGTTACCAAAGATGGTCCTTCTAAGGAAAAGGCTGAAGAATCTGCTCCTGCTCCCTCTGTCAAAAAATCCAAAGCTGAGAAAATGGCTGCCAGAGCTCTTAGAGTCTCCACCAAGACTCATAAGATTGCCTGTGTGCTAGCCAAATGGACCATTGATGTTCATGCTCCTGGTCTGGCTCTTGACCCTCCTGTTTTTGAAGATCCTAGTGTATTTGACTCTGAACCCTCCTCTGACTCTGGGGATTCCACCCCTTAGTTCTCTGTGTCTTATACCTCCTTATCTTTTTGCAGATGACAAAAAGGGGAGAAGCTTTAGGATTATTATGTCTTTAAGTTTCTAGGTTTAGGCCCTAAGTAGGTCAGTGATCAAATCTCTTGTTGGAGAAGTTCTTAAAACTTCATTCCACTTTTTGCTTGATCACATATGCATTTATAATTCCTTTTTTGTTTT
Source organism: Medicago truncatula (assembly GCF_003473485.1). NCBI lineage: Eukaryota > Viridiplantae > Streptophyta > Magnoliopsida > Fabales > Fabaceae > Medicago > Medicago truncatula. The sequence goes on from NC_053047.1 coordinate 26,035,761, forward strand.
TGAACCATATAAGTCATGTATGTGTACTGAATGATTAAACAATCAATGAATGGAAATGAATTTGGTTCAAATGTGCATGTTTTATTTATGCCTTGAATTATAAAAGTGAGGGGGAGCTTTATAAAGCTTTTAAAAACTCACTGCATGAATTATAAAAATGAGGGGGAGCATAAAAATATACTTTTAGCTCTGAAACCTCTCATAATATAATCAAAATCCATAATCCTAAATCATAGGTTTGTCATCATCAAAAAGGGGGAGATTGTTGAGGCAAAATCCCTAATTAATTTTAAAGATAACAAACCTTGATGATTAAGGAATTAATGGACTTTGATTAATTTGTTGGTATTTAACTTGTGCTCTTGAGTGGTTAACTAAGACAGGAACAAGTTTCAATTTATACCAAGAAACAAAGAATCAAAGGACATAAAGACTTAAGAACTCAGTCAGAGTTCAGAAAGTTAAAAAGAGTTCAGAAGGTTGGACAGAGTTCAGAAAGTTGTTCATGATGAACATCAAGAACCAAGCCCAGATACTCATGAACTAAATGAAGAACATGCAAGGTTCATGTGACTTAAATGAAAGCCCAGAAAAGTACAAGACTAAGGATCAATCAAAGAATAAGAGCATTTATTTGATTAAAGTCAAAAAAAGGGCATCTTCAATGTTCATTTAAGACTATGAACATTTGAAGTACAAAACATTAGGAATATTCCATTAAGAATATCATCCTAGATGTTTTCCATGCTGCACTTCATAAATGCTTCACTATTAGGATTTGATTACATCAATTACAAGTCTTACAAATCATCCTAAGTGAAACAAAAGGAACATTCTGAAGTTCTCTGAGTTCAGAATGTTCGTTCCTGCTCCATGCTTTTTCTGACGTGAACAGTACAGCAGTTGGAAAGCAAGAAGCAAAGTCAAAAGCAAGATCTGATCTCATTCATCAAGATCTCGACACATAAGGGAGTTGGTACTGTACAAAGCATACCAAATCCCCTAAAGCATGGAAGTGAAGTGACAGCACCACTTTATGATATCCTGCACGTGTTCCAAGACAGATTTCAAAGAAGATCTGCTACAGGAACATTCTGAAGTATGTCCAAGAACAATCTTCAAGTACAACCCAGAAATTCATGATACATTCATCTGCAAAAGCCCAGATGCACATCTGACCGTTCATCAACATGAACCCAGATGAAGATCATGAAGAACACAACAACATTCTGAAGTATTCTCAAGAACACAGCAACATTCTGAAGTATTTCAGTTTGCCCAGAATTTCAAGTGAAAGTTGGTGGGTCCCAGGACACGTGGCATAAGACCAGTGGTCACTCTCCAACGGCTATAAAGGATCAAGAACTCTATAAATAGAGATCAAGACCTCAGCATAACACACACCTTTGCAAAGCATACAAGAAAACAACATAAGAGTGTTGGAAGCTTTAGCAAAAATATTGATCATCACAAAGATTCCAAGAAGTCTTCAAAAGTGTAAATCAATACCTCTCATATCTTTTCAAAGATAAACCTCATTCTCCATTCTTCTCTTGTCTGATCTATATCATTCAACCTCCATACAAATTGTAAAGAAAATCTCATTTAGCTTTAGGGGTACTAAAGTGTTAGTTTGAGAAGAAAGGTGTAAAGTCTAAGTGGGTAACTTAGCAAGAAAGGTGTAAGCCTGCTGAGGCTAAGAGAATACAGTTGTTGTAATTGTTCAGGTGAACAAGGTTGTAAGGTGCAGGATTTGAGAAGTTATCTCAAGCATCATAGTGGAAAATCTCACAAAATTGTGAGGAGTGGACTAACCCATATTGGGTGAACCACTATAAATTTCTGTGTGTTCTTCTTCTCTTCTCTTTACTATTTACTTACAGTAAACACAACACACACTAACACATTTAATTATTTAAATTGTGTTTATACCAATACTTCAGAACGTTCTGAAGTCTGTCTGTTAACTTAACCATTCCAAGTTATCAACTTGAGAATATCTTTTAAGTGGCAGGATTAATTTTTAAAGGGTCACAATTCAAACCCCCCTTCCTTGTGACTATTTTATCTACTTCAGCATATGCTTCTAGGCAACTGAGGGTGCATGAAAAGAATTATCCCACTCATGATTTGGAGTTAGCTGCGGTGGTTTTTGTTTTGAAAATTTGGAGACACTACTTGTATGGTTCCAGATTTGAAGTGTTCAGTGACCACAAGAGCTTGAAATATTTGTTTGACCAGAAGGAATTGAATATGAGGCAGAGGAGATGGCTTGAGCTGTTAAAAGATTATGATTTTGGGTTGAATTACCATCCGGGCAAAGCTAATGTAGTCGCGGATGCATTGAGTAGGAAGACACTGCATATGTCTGCTATGATGATGAAAGAATTTGATTTATTGGAACAGTTTAGAGACATGAGTTTAGTATGTGAGTTGTCGCCTCAAAGCATACAGTTGGGGATGCTAAAGATTAACAGTGATTTCCTGAATAGTATCCGAGAAGCACAACAAGTGGATGTCAAGTTGGTTGATCTAATGGTTGCTGGTAATGGTATTGAAGATAGCGACTTCAAGGTTGATGATCAGGGTGTGCTAAGATTCAGAGGTAGAATTTGTATTCCTGATAATGAAGAAATGAAAAAGTTAATCCTAGAGGAAAGTCATAAGAGTAGCTTGAGCATTCATCCGGGAGCTACGAAGATGTATCATGATTTGAAAAAGCTGTTTTGGTGGTCTGGGTTGAAGCGAGATGTTGCTCATTTTGTGTATGCATGTTTAACTTGTCAGAAGTCTAAGGTTGAACATCAGAAACCTGCAGGATTGTTGACACCATTGGATGTACCGGAGTGGAAATGGGATAGCATTTCTATGGATTTTGTGACGAGTTTACCAAACACTCCGAGGGGACATGATTCGATTTGGGTGGTGGTTGATAGGTTGACGAAGTCGGCACATTTTATTCCTATCAACATTAGTTATCCGGTAGCTTAGTTGGCTGAGATTTATATACATAGTGTTGTGAAGCTACATGGAGTTCCTTCGAGTATTGTGTCAGATAGAGATCCGAGGTTCACTTCTAGGTTCTGGAAGAGTTTACAGGACGCTTTGGGTTCGAAGTTGAGACTGAGTTCGGCTTATCATCCTCAGACAGATGGTCAGTCGGAGAGGACGATCCAATCATTGGAAGACTTGTTGAGAGTGTGTGTTCTTGAACAAGGTGGAGCTTGGGATAGTCACCTGCCATTGATAGAGTTCACCTACAACAACAGTTATCATTCGAGTATAGGAATGGCACCATTCGAAGCTTTGTATGGTCGAAGGTGCAGGACTCCGTTGTGTTGGTTTGAATCAGGAGAAAGTGTTGTGTTGGGACCGGATTTAGTTCAGGAGACTACAGAAAAAGTCAAGATGATCAGAGAGAAGATGAAAGCGTCGCAGAGTCGACAGAAGAGTTACCATGACAAGCGGAGGAAGGCTCTTGAGTTTCAAGAGGGTGATCATGTATTTCTAAGAGTTACTCCGATGACGGGTGTAGGACGTGCTTTGAAATCGAGGAAGTTGACTCCGAAGTTCATTGGTCCGTATCAGATTTCAGAGAGAATCGGAACGGTGGCATATAGAGTTGGCTTGCCACCACATCTATCGAACTTGCATGATGTGTTTCACGTGTCACAGTTGCGGAAGTATGTAGCAGATCCTTTGCATGTTATTCCGAGAGATGATGTGCAGGTTAGGGACAATCTCACAGTTGAGACTTTGCCGTTGAGGATCGATGACCGGAAAGTAAAGGCATTGAGGGGCAAGGAAATACCCTTGGTGAGAGTAGTTTGGGGTGGAGCAACTGGTGAAAGTTTGACTTGGGAGCTGGAAAGTAAGATGAGGGACTCTTATCCTGAGTTGTTTATTTGAGGTAAGATTTCGAGGACGAAATTTAGTAATTTGGGGAGAGTTGTAACACTCTAATTTTTATTTAATTATTTTTAATTGTGTGGTGTCTTTTATTTGATTTTTGGTGATTTATGTGGTGTATATATATTTATTATATGATTATTTTATTAAATAATTAAAATAGGAGGATAATAGGATTAATTAGAATTTGGGGGTTATGAAATAATTAGTATAGTTAGTAGGGAGTTAATTGCTAATTAAGGAGTGGGGGAGGTTACACTTTGGGAGTTAAGGAAAGAAAAACAGAGAAAACGTTTTACGTGAAAACAATCAAGTTTTGGGAGAAAAGCTAGTGCAAGGGAGAGGAGCTTAGGAACCATTTTCTGCTGTGTTTATTCTGCAATTCCAAGGTAAGGGTGAGGTTTACCGCAATTATATAGGTTCTGAATGTTGATTTTGTTCTAACAGGTTTATGTGAGGATTGGGAGAAATTAGGTTTTTGTTGATTAAGGAGTTTTGAGTGTAGGAATCATGGAATTGAGGGTAGAAATGGGTTCTGGGTGCATAAAATCTTTCATTGCATATCTGTAAACGAATTTGGGGAGTGAATTGAGGAAAAATGGGATTTTTGGGAAAAACCTGCATTCTGCCCGTACAGAAGTTCATCGCTCGCCTCGCGAGTAGCCATTACTCGCCATAGCGAGTGAACAACTTCATCGCTCGCCTCGCGAGTGATACAGCTCGCCGTGGCGAGTAACCTTGTAAAAATCTGGATTTTGAAAATGTTGTTATAAGCCGTATTTTGGGTAGTTTCGTGTACCTAGATGATTTTTAAGAGGACTAGAGCAAGTTTTAAGTTTAAAAGATGATTAGGGAGCTTAGAATTGAAGTTTGAGTGAGAAAAATGTCATTTTTCCCGAGAGCACCATATTTCTGTTCGCCTCGAGTTCGCCTCCAACTCGCCATGGCGAGTACCTGATTTTCTGAGCTCGCCATAGCGAGCAGATGAGCTCGCGAGGCGAGCTGCCCAGTATTTTGGTTGGTTAATTTCTGTTGTTGTTTGGATAGTGTATTTTGTTGAATTATTGAATGGCTTGTATGCTGATATATATTTCCCTGGATGCTTTAGTTGGTTTTGATGAATGGAAGCTGACTGATGTGTGTTGTATATAATTAAAATTCCCTTAAAGGTGTAAGTTGGTTGGTGAATCATATATATGTATATGTCTAGGTTGGTTGGTATGTAGATATACTCTATGGGGACTAGTTGCATTAACATAATAGTGGGAGAGCTACGGCTCTGGAATGCTTAGTCGTTCAAAGTGGTGGAGTACTAGTTACTCAAAGTGGTGTAGTGGTGAGGACTTATGTCCTGTTGAGAATGCTTTAACCATTCGACAGCGGTGTGGGTCACGGCCCTGATTTTTGGTACCACATGCATGGGTGTTTAGAGGAGTCTTAGTGGAGTGGTGATAAGTTGCATTTGTTGATGAGAGGTTTATGAATTAATAATGTTGATAAGATACGAAAATGATGTTATGCAAACAATAATGTGGATGAATTATATGATAGGGTGTTAGATTCATTTGATGTATTCTTTACCTATATTTTGTTGTGAATCTCACCCCTTCTGCTTGAAAATGTTGCCCTTCCTATGGGTAACTTGCAGGTGATCCTGAGTATTTGGTGGTGGCTCAAGTGTCTAGGGCTCTGATACGTGGGATGGGATTTCATTGTTTAAATTCATTCTATGTATCAAATTTTGGTTAATGTTGTGGTAGCCCTATGATTGATGAAATATTTTATGTTGTGGCTTAATGCCAAGATTATTTTGGATAATGGAGTTTAATTTAAAGATTATTCCGCTGCAGTTTAATGAAGGATGTTGTTAAATAGTTTTAATCTATTTAAGAATTTATATTTTGTAGTGTGACATGCCGTTTGATGTTGAACTCTGATTTTATAATTATAATTAAATCGATTTTGGGAAACGTGGTGTTACAGCAAACGGCCAACATTAACAATTCCCAAGACAAAACAACATAGACAAGTTGAGAGTTCTCAAACAACCTTAACCAATCATGTATTCATAAATTTAAGTTGCCTCCGGACCATCAAACATTAATCCAAGAACAACTTAAGTTCATATGAAAAACCCCATTTCACAACTTTTCACATTCCCACCAGAAATATCACCTTTTACAAGATTAGAACAAATGAACTAAAACCAATAAATAAACTCTAGGACCTCAACCATGTATATACACAAGTCATATATGAGTGAAGTAATGTATACATCAACGTTTCATAGGTCAACTCACTTAAATTCAAGTTTTGCAAAGATTCGTATCATAAATGTTTCATTAAAGTCAAGAAAACACAAGGACTCACTAAGCCCTTAATACAAAGCTATTTCTTCCATAAAAACATCCCTAAATGATTAGGATAAAGTCCCTACACTTAGGAAGAAGTTTGGAACCAATTGGAGCGAAGAAAATTGCATTTTTGAGGTTTTTGGTCAAACAGCATCGTGGCACGTTGGTTTCCCATCGTGGCACCATTTTTCCAGAATCAGACAGGCTGAAAACCTGGTCAAAATCGTAGAACGTTGGCCCCGAATCGTGTCACGATTGTGGTTTGACAGACAACATCAGATTTCCAACTTCTACGTTTTCGCGCATAAAAATCAAACCGTTAATCCGTTTCCGATGCCGTTTTCGCCTACATGCTCCTAACACTTAGCACTATCATAATGCACAGAAAAATCCCAGTTTCAACAACCTCAAATTCATTTTACAAACCTCACACAAACACTCGTTTTTCAAAACGGTTAACAAATGAATTTTCAAACAAAACTCCCGTTTTCTTCCAAAACAACTCGACTAACGTAACCACAACATAAAAACAGAAACTCCATCAAGTTTAACTCATCCAACCACATAGACAACTCAGTCAACAACTTTGTATATCAAATTTCATTTTGGGTTCTTCACTTGAACATCTAGCACAACTTCACCAATACAAACAACTTATTTCATAAAATGGAGTACTCATGATATCATTCAATAACAACAACATATCTACTTCAACAACACTTCATTTAGACATTCATAATTCAACAACACAATATCTCAATCCAACAATTGAGCAAAACACATAAGTATCCATTTTCACCAAACCAACAACAACAACTTATTTCACAACAACAAAATTATGAATCATGCATACCCAAGCCATGAATTAGCATCTATAACATCACTTAACAACAACAACACCTATTGATCATGAAACATATCACAATTCATCAACAACCATGCATAATTCACCAATTGAGCATAATTTACAAACTACTCATTTTCATACATCATGAACTTGCAATTTCATCATCAACAATTCATTTAACATCAAATTAACATATCCAAACATATCTATACAACATAAGCACGAATTTCAAAGATTGGGTTCATGATAATCACTTATTCTCATAATCAATTATGCATAGAATCAAGAGAAAAGAATTAACCAAATGATTATGATAAAGACTAACCCCCTTACCTTAGATGAAGATTAACCCAAACTCTTGCTTCAATTCAGATCCTAAGCTTACCCCAATTGATTCTTCAAGCTATTCCCTTCAAAACCCTTGTTCTTCTCTTCACCTCTTTCTCTCTCTACCTCTCTCTCTAGGAAAATTTTAGAGAAGTGAAAGATATTTTTCTATGACAACCCTAATGTTATCTCCCTTAATGGGCTCAATTCCAAATTCTAATGGGCCTAACCCATTCTAACATAATTCTAAAAAGTTTCTATACACTCAAGGGTAATTACTAACAACGGCAAAATATAACCAACAGTCACTAACGGTAAAAACTAATCACTACACTGATAACTTAGTAAAATAAGGGTTCTCACTAAATATTAAAAAAATTCTCACCAAAATTACCATTTTACCCTTACCCACCAAATGACCAAAATACCCTTCTAATACGGTAATCCATGTAAATGCATCCAATGACAATTAAATACACACAAGCGCAAATAATCACGCACAACACATAATAAAAGTAATTAAAATAAATCTAGCTAAAAATCAGGCTGTTACACTTGCCACCTCTTCCAGGAGATCTTCCGAGACCTGCAAATGAAGAGCAGATCATTGTAGAGCAGTGGGAGCGGTATGAGGCGAGAAGCTCGCCTGACACCTATGACATGGTTAGTGGCGTTGTTGCCTACGCTGATGCGCAGCTAAGCCAGGAGGAGGTTATGAGCATGACCCCTCAGCAGTGGTTTGAGGCCATGACCCATATGAGGGAGCAGATCGCGTCGATTTTGACCAGGAGACGAGCCCAGAGGCCGAGGAGGAGGCACCATCAGCAGGATCAGGACCAGTAGTAGTATTTTCATTTTTAGGACTTGTTTTTTAGTTTTCGTCTTTTGATGACATTGATTTGTATATTTGTATATTTCTACTTTGATGACATTATTTTTAATTTCATGGGCTCTTTTTACTTTGTTTAATGTACAAAAATGTTTGTTTAATTAAGTTGTGCATTTGCACCAATATTTTTTTGTTATTTGAACCGTTATGATGAATTTTAAACGTTTACGTAAAAATCCGGCTTTCAAAATAATTTAGAATGATTTTGAAATGTTTTTTAGAATGATGAAGATTTCCTCGGCAGTTAACTACCGAGGTTTTCTTCGGCAGTTAACTGCCGAAATTTTGAAAAATCCGGCTGCAATTAACTGCCGAGGATCTTCTGCGCTACAAATCGAGCAGAATCTTCACTCATCCATTATTCATCTTATCTTCCAAAAAAATTCTTCAAATTTCTCTCAAAAACTCTCTAAAAAATACAACCAAATCTAGCCAACTTTATTCAACAAAATCACAAGTAAGTAATTATAATACTATTAACTTACATTTTAGTTGTTATAAATGTTATTATTTTTAGTTTTTGAGTACATTTATTATTTTTTAGTAGATTTACATGTTATAATTAATTTTTAGGGTAGATGTTAGTTGATTAATGTTGTTAAAATATTTGCATGATGTTTATGTTATATGATTAATTTTTTTATTTTAGTAAGAGTATATGATTTTTAATATTAGGGTTATTTTTATGAATTTTAGAGTCTATGTATAATGTGCACATCAAGTGTTTGATGAAATGTTTGAATGAGTTTTTCATTGAATTTTAGAGTCTATGTATGATTTATAATTTTCGGGTTATTTTTATAAATTTTAGAGTCTATGTATAATGTGCACATCAAGTGTTCGATGAAATGTTTGAATGAGTTTTTCATTGATTGTTTTTAGTTTCTTATTGTGTAGATTTAAAACAATGGCCGAGTGGATCGACGTTCATGCGCAATTCAACGGCGGAGAACCTCGGAGGTTGAAGGTTCGGTGCCTTGGTGTAATGTTAAGAGGTCTCAAGGATAAACTGATTGAATTCAACCAAGGAGTCAACCCCAGAGACACAAGGATGGTGGAACACGTTTGGTATAAACGTCCAACACTCGACGAGGGGAGAGTATCATTCACTTGGGTGGAATTAACGAACGACAAAAACGTGACGAGCATGTTTTGGGAGCACATCATGTTCCAGTGGATCAATATGTGGGTGAAGTTGCTTAGATCAACTGAAGATATCATCAAAAGTTTGATTCCGCCAGAAGATCGTCATTAGATAGGGTAAGGTGTATTCCAACTACAACAATTGTCTTCCTTTGAATGGGGTAATTCAAACCTGTCAAACAACAGGACTCAAGCATTTCACAAGAACCTCATGTTTTTTCTTTGAAAATATTAAATTCTTGTTATGCTGATTTAGATGAAGGTATTAAGTGTCAAGGATTGAACCTCAATTCCGTGGCACTTGAATACCATCATCTAAAGCAAGCCTAACAAAAACTTATTCTTTTCAAAGGGAAAACATGAAGTTCTTGGCGAAATGCTTGAGTCATGTTGTTTTGCAGGTTTAAATTTATCCCATTCAAAGGTAACACAATTGTTGTAGCTGAATGCACATTCCAACTGCAACAATTGTCTTACTCTGGATGGGGCAATTCCAACTTGTTAATCGGCAGGACTCCAGCATTCGATGAGCATCTTGAACAATGGTATTCAAGTGTCAAGGAATGCACCTCATTCTTTTGACACCTGAATACCAGCGTTCAAGATGCTGATCGAATACTGGGGTCCTGCTGCATAGCAAGTTTCAATTTGCCCCATTCAGTGGTAAGATGATTGTTGCAGCTGGAAGGTAAATTTCGGAATGTAATGTGTAATGCAATGTAATGTGATAACATATATTTTGTTTTGAATGGAACAATAATTATCTTATTTTGTTTTCAAATTTATTTATTCCAAATGCATTTTTATTTTAACTACCATAATGTCAAACAAAATGTGCGCGACACAAAAATAAAACATAAAAAATCCAAAACAATTAGGCATTAAAAGCCATTACATTCATTCTTCCTCGTCACACAAATCAATCGGCTTGCCCGCTACAGTCCCTGCGATACCTTGTTTTGGTTGAGGACCGAAATAGCATGTCCACCCGCTCCTCCTCAACCTCGAGTGATTGTACACCGACACCTTCGAACCCTTCTTTTTTTTCAGAACCATCGTAAACAATTCCATGCCACATCATAGGCGATTTTTCTTTTTTCTTCTCATCACCCTGAACGTTACCCTGATTCTGATTCTGAGACATATCTACATTAAAAAAAAAAATGGCGATCAATTCGACCTATACTAACCTAAACTATCCTAACAATTCTAACCATTCTAACCTAAACTATCCTAACATATCATAAAATCAACAAATCAATATAATCGAACCTATATAATCGAAATTTAACAAAAAATAGCATACAATTCGACCACAAAGCAACAATGCAATAGGATTCAAAAAACTTACTTGTTTTTGTGATTGAAATTGGCTTTGAATGACTTCAAATGACTCAAAATCGCACCTTGGATAATAAAAAACGCAACAATGTTTTCCTCGGCAGTTAACTGCAGCCGTATTTCTAAACTTCGGCAGTTAACTGCCGAGGGGCATTTGAGTAATTTACTCGTGTGGCACAGCCAAACCAAATGTGGGAACAACAATTCTCAAAATTGAATGGGTGTTGAATGGGTGTTAAATTATGAGAGAGAAAATGATGTGGAGAGTTGGAAATTGAAAAAGTGGGTGTTAAGGTTATTGAAAATTTGTAAGCATTGTACATGGTCTAAGTTACCACTGTTTGTGCTAGAAACTCTTGAAATTGAAACCCTCACACACAGAAGAAGAAAAAGAAGAAGATACTCGTTAGTTTCGTTTTCAAGCTTTTCAGCTCAGATCTCAATCACCACAATAAACGATCTCATTCTGCTTCAAATGTCTTTGTTGTTTTCATGTTTCAGGTTTCGTAATTCTTCTTCACTTAATCCCACTTTTCCTTTTTCCTTTTTAAGAACACTTTACTATTCTCATTCTAGAATCAATTCCAATACCAATTCCAATTTCAATTTCAATCATGTTGATGATCTTGTTTCCTCATTTCATCGAATGCTCCTTTTGAATCCTGCCCCATCCGTTATAGAATTTGGAAAAATATTAAGTTCCCTGGTTAAGCTGAAGCATTACCCCACTGTTATTTCTCTTTTACCAATTGGAATTCAATGGAATTAAGCCGAATATTGTTTCCTTGAGTATCTTGATTAATTGTTACTGTCACCTTGGTCAAATGAGATTTGCCTTTTCTATATTCGCCAAAATTCTCAAGATGGGTGAGGTTATCACCCCAAGACCATAACCTTGACTACTCTTGTCAAAGGTTTTTGTTTAAACCATAAGGTGAAGGAAGCTCTACACTTTCACGACCATGTGCTTGCACTTGGATTTCATTTCAACCAAGTTAGCTACGGGACCTTGATCAATGGGTTGTGTAAAATAGGGGAAACAAGAGCGGCGTTGCAAATGTTGAGACAGATCGAAGGGAAATTGGTCAGCACCAATGTTGTAATGTATAGTACAATCATTGATGGTTTGTGCAAAGATAAACTTGTAAATGATGCATATGAGTTATATTCTGAAATGATTACAAAGAGAATTTCTCCTACTGTTGTCACTCTCAATTCTCTAATCTATGGATATTGCATTGTTGGTCAATTCAAAGAAGCATTTGGTTTGCTCCGTGAAATGGTATTGAAAAACATCAACCCAGATGTGTATACTTTTAACATATTGGTTGACGCTCTATGTAAGGAAGGAAAGATCAAAGAAGCTAAAAGTGGGATAGCTGTGATGATGAAAGAAGGTGTGATGCCAGATGTTGTTACCTACAGTTCATTAATGGATGGATATTGTCTTGTTAATGAAGTTAATAAGGCTAAACATGTGTTAAGTATTATATCTCGAATGAGAGTGGCTCCCAATGCTCGTAGCTATAGTATCGTGATTAATGGATTCTGTAAGATTAAAATGGTCGACAAAGCCTTGAGTCTCTTTTATGAAATGTGTTGCAGAAGAATTGCTCCTGATACGGTAACTTACAATTCTCTAATTGATGGTTTGTGCAAATCTGGGAGAATCTCCTATGCTTGGGAGCTTGTTGATGAGATGCGTGATAATGGTCAACCAGCTGATATAATCACTTACAATTCATTAATAGATGCTTTATGCAAAAACCATCATGTTGACAAGGCTATTGCATTAGTCAAGAAAATTAAAGACCAAGGCATTCAACTAGATATGTACACATACAATATACTTATCGATGGACTGTGCAAACAAGGAAGGCTTAAGGATGCACAAGTGATTTTTCAGGATCTTTTGATTAAAGGCTACAATTTAACAGTCTGGACATATACTATTATGATCAAAGGTCTTTGATTAGAGGGTTTGCTTAATGAAGCTGAGACCCTGCTGTCAAAAATGGAAGACAATGGATGTGTTCCTGATGCTGTAACTTGTGAAACAATTATTCGCACTCTCTTTGAAAATGATAAGAACGAAAGGGCAGAGAAACTACTACGTGAAATGATTGCCAGAGGTCTACTGTAAGAGAAGACTAGTTAAGGTGATATCTTGATACATATTAGGTTATTTTGAATTTTGACGAAAGTCGTCTAATCTTTTTTATTTCTTAATTTATTTACTTTTAATTGCATATGCAGAGGATTATGGACTACAAAATGTACTCACTAGCAATTTAGTTTTCCTTTAAATTCATGTGTTGTTATGTTCATTTTGATGTTTTAACCATACCAACGTTTATTATTGCTGAGAGTTGAACAATGTATTTGTGTTGTGCTATGAACTTCTCATCAGTTTTTTGTATCAATGTATAGCACACTATTCTTTCTTGTTATCAGTTTTCCGGACTACTTTACGCCTTACTGCAAAACTGAAAGTAAGAAGGTTTGACAGATTTTATAGTTTCTAGTTATATTAACAAAGTTGTCTAGTAACTTGAAGCAATTTTCAGCAAAGTAATATTCAGTTGGAGTAAGTAATTGAAGAAGCCAAACTCAGAACTTGAAAGTGGATAACAGTTAAGGTTCTAAGTTTGTCATATTTCCCTTCTCTCGCCCTGGCTTTATAATTTGCGTTTGAGCAAGTGAGAAGTGTAAGAAAAAGTTGGAAAATTGAAGGGAACTCAGGAGAATCTCTCACTAGGTTGGATAATCTTAGTTGTATGAAATTGCAAGTTTAAAAGAATTTTATTAGAGGTTGACCACAAGGAACAATAGATTCGATAGAAGATTCAGTTGATTATTCAATTCAAGGTGACAGAAATAATATAGAGCTTCATATTTGTCGGTACAGGTACTTGTGGTGTATGGGGACCTTTTTATTATTTTGTATGCTTTGAGTTTCTATCAATGAGTTTGTTAATTGTATGACTGCAATTAACTTGAACTATGATGTTAATATAGACTCTCAGAAAGAGTTAGATATACATTGTTTGTCTGTTCTGGTCTTGTTATGCATATAAATCATGTCAACTTATTGTTTAGGCTTACAAGGGTAGGGAAAGCTCTGAAAGTAGTTCAGTCTTGTACAAGTTGCTTCATGCTGATGTTGCCATATCAAGACAAAATGAAAATTTTACTAATTATTATATAAATAAACAAGGTTTTATTACTTTTTAAATTTCTATGGTAAGAATTAGTAAATGTGGCTTTTGTTGCACTTTAGCTAAGGTTATATATACCTCGTTTCCTTTCTGATATGATCCCAAATGACACGGTGACTTGATAAGGAGGGACAGTTAGCATATCAGCTGTCCCAGCCCATAATTTGGAGAATTATGTTAAGAGAACAATAGAAGGGAAGAATGGAAACATTCACACGACTAAGAGTGAGAAGAGATAAGTGGGGAATGAATTGTGCGAGAGAAATTTTCAGTGCCACCCTATGCTGTGCCACCTGATGCTAGCTTATTTTGATAGTTACAAACTGTCTTAGAGTTTGTTAGAGTGAGTGTAGGTTAACATCAACCGGAGTGAAGGATAAACATTGTATAAATACATGTAATCTGAACTCTAAATTTCAGTATTTCAATTCAATGAATATATGAGAATTCAGTTTTCCAATTATCTCTGCTTTTGTTATCTTTATTATGGTATTAAAAGGTAAAACCTATTGATTTACCCACTAAATTATCCACATACCAATCCCAATAGTGTTGGATGTGAGGAGGTATATAGTGAAAAATCCAAGTCCTACATTGAAAAATAGATAAGGTCTGAAAAGAGTTTATGAAGAGTAGAAATTCTCACCCTACAAGCCGGATTTACAATGATTGCTTAGAAGAACCAATTCTCTTTGGTTTGCTTAAGCCGGTTCTGAAAAATGGAAAAATAAATATGGTAGTAAAAGGGGAAGGAGAAGAATGAGTTTTAACACAAAAAAGAAAATTGTGGATCTGTTCTTAGATATGCAAGGCCAAACTTTTCATCTGCCTATATATTACTCTTCCTTCATAAGGTAAGAAATCATATTTAGGAAAATGATATGGAGTGAGAAACCAAGGCCTCAACCTTTTTGTAATTCATAGTTCTTTTCCTTGTCTCCTTATTATTATTATTGAACAAATATGTATCACATTCTCCTCTAACCTACACTTGAAATTTGAGCATTTTAATTGATTAAAGTTCACTAATATGATCGTGCAGGAAGAGCTCGATCGTCTATCTAATTATTGGGATTGGTTCAAAGTATTTTGTATTAAATCTAGTTCGTTGTTGCTGTCAGATACATGCTTTAATTGGTTCGTTGCACGTGAAATTGAAACAATGCTTGGCTAGCAAGGTTGATGCTGCAATTTTTAAATATGAATTATATGATGTAGAAATAATTGTAGATTGGTCCCCCTTTAGGATAAAAAATTGATGTTGAGGTCACATATGCTGTGTTTTTTTTTTTTTTGGGTTTTATGAAGTTATTGAAATGTGGAGGAAATGACTTACACAATTAAGGATAGGTAAAGGCTAAGATGTGATGAAAAATCTTTTGATCATATTCATTAAAAATCAAAATTTGAATCATCTATTGCTGGTTTTCTGTTTTTCCCCAGTTTTGTTGCAGTGCCTGTGTTTTGTACGTGTTGGATTTCTTCTTGAACATGCAAACACAGTCACCTTCTTTGCTGGTTTGTTGTCATCTATAGGGGCATAGCAGAGCGAAACGACAGGGGGGCTGCTATAACAATCAATATGGCAGTTGTTTGTGGCTGCAACATTTGAGCTTTGATGTTTAGTTCCTTTAAGCTTTAGATGCTTAAACATGTTTGTTTTCTATACTTGGTTTTGTTATTTACCTATATGTTTGCCTAAGACTTATGTTTACCGAATCTTTTTTTTTTTTGAACAATCAAAAATGGGATATATATTAACCACCAAAAGCAGCTCCTATAGCACAAGGCGTGCCAAAAGAGCTACTCTACAAACACAGAGCCATACAAACAAACAAAAAACCATCACGCGATGCCCAAACATTGGAAGGGACTTGAGCACCACCTATCTGAACCAAACCTAAAAACAACATTTTTTGTTTTCAACCAGGCTAAAGACATATATTTAACTTTATCTAACAACCTGGGAATAAAAGTTACAACATTATTGAAAAGCATGTTATTACGTTCGTTCCATAAACCCCAAACGCACAAGAGCTAAATAAGCTGAACAAAGTCTCTAGTAGCTTTGCCTCCACCTGTCAAATTCACAAACTGAAGAAAATGAATGTAATTTACCGAATCTATCCAACTTATTTCGTTGCACTCTTCACCGATCAAACTAACACTGAAGCATGCACTACAACATTTTTGGTCTAAGACTACGGCTGAAAATCGTAGCCATAGTTGATAAAACCGTTGTTTTACCTTCCGGCAATGCTTTTCTTTCCGTTGTAGTCTAAGGCGTTGTCTTTTCATTTGACAACGGATTTGTTGCATACAGGAAAACGCAATAGATAAAAACCGTTATCTATAATTACTTAAAAAATGAGTTTAGAACAACAAAAACGTTGTCACTGATTTTAGAGAGAAAAAGAAAAGACATAATTTTTTATTATTATATCTTCAACCTGCTTATTCAAATCAACCATTTATAGGAGGGTGTATGTAGAAAATTTTGTGTTACATGGGATATATATAGCAAATATCACTAAAAAGGCCAAAAGTATTAACAGATGTCAGCCCATTCCTTTATCATGTCGAATTTTGGGCTTTGAAGAGAATTTTTCTATATATACCCTCGAATCCAAATATTTCTATATACACCCCCTTACCTTAAAAAAAATTTTGGGCCCCCTACCGGCATGGGCCCTAGGACGTCGCACTCGCGGCCTATGCCCTAGGGCCGGCCCTGGAAACAACAACATAAACATCTTGCAACATATCAACATCGATAATAATAACTTGAATGATATAAACAATAATAATTTCCATATCATACATTTTCAACACATTATATAAATATCTCAAACTAACCAACAATCATTAATCATTTGATTTAGGCTATCTGTAAGTCTATAACTTATTAACAATTTTCATTCCTATTCCAATATCAACTCTCAACATGAGTTGAATACTCTTAAACACCTTAATTGAACTCGTAGTACTTCTAGTTTTATGGATTGGAATTATTCCATAAGTTTTGGATTAACTTGGAAAGGTTATACTGAATTTTCCTAAGATTTCACTAAGACCTCCTTGGAGTATTTTCATCATATCTCAAAAACTAGAAATCATTTTCAAGTAAAACCAAAGCCACTAGAAGCTAACTCAGTTATCTACAACTTTTATGTTTACACCGAAAGCAAATTCAAAACAGAAAAGGGTGAAAATTGCGAATATTTTCCAAATTTGCCTCACAGAAAATCGGTGGCCGATGTTCGTCGAACCAAAACTGGAAAATCAGCTCAGAAATCGGGGACTGATTTTGGCAACTCGGGGGCCGATTTTGAGCTTCACAGCAGTTCAAAAATCAGTTTAACAATGCGTTTTTGACTTAAGAATCACTCTTGGATCACTAGACTCAACACAAGACTCCCAAATTGATAGGAAACCTCACTTATTATTACTTTACAACCTGAACATCAATTTTTATATCAATTCATTGGGTTACCTACATCTTCAACAATCAAATTGCAATTCAAAACCCTAACTTCTATAACATCAAACTATCAACCATTTGCAACTTTTAACCCTAATTCCCAAATTCCCAAAACTTCAACCTACAACTTGTTAAATTCAATTTTCAGAATCATATACTGAGAATGATTAAAGGTTAGTCACATCCTTACCTTAGATTGATTGATCGCAGAGTTTTACCACTTTCTCTTCTCTGACTCTTCTCTTCTCTTGGTTTCTCCCTTTTCTCCCAAAAATTGTTTTCACGTAATCCTTATTTTCTAATTCTAACTCACCCTTTTATATAAATCTTTAACCTACTTATTTTATCTTATTTCCATTCTGCCCCTCAGCTTCAATATTCTATTCTAATATATATATATAATATAAAATATTTCCTATAACAAATAACAAATATATCTCTATAGAAAATATATTTCTATAACATATATATTTCTACATCAAATAACAAATATATTTCTACACAAAATAATATATATTATACTAATAAATATCAACATATAAACATAACAAAATATCACTCATCAAAATAAATCGACTGAATTATAAAAAGACATCTAAACTCAATAAAATAAATAAATAATAAAATAGGGTGTTACAGTTAACATATCATAGTTACTCATAGCTTAAGTTCAAGTATAATGTTACAAGGGTATGGTAAGTATATTCTGCAGCTGCTTGGTATCTAAATCACTCAGTATTTTTTTAGTACCAATTAAGGACCATCAATATATGCAGAATCATTAGCATATACTCCCTCAGTTCCTATATATAAGACCCTTTTGCCAAAATTACGGGAATTAAGATAGTGGATATTTGTATTAAAGTTGTTTGTAATCACTATTGTTTTTACAATTTTATCTTTTAAGAAAGAAGGTTAGTTTATGTTTTCAACATGTTATTTATTGTTGATTGAAGAAAAATATGTATAATAAATAGGGACATGTATGTAAAGAAATAATTAATGTATAGGAAATAACAAAGGGGTCTTATAAAAAGGGACAGAAAAAATTCTCAAAAGGGTCTTATAATTAAGGACGGAGGGAGTACTTAATGGTTTTAATGATGGTATTAGATTAGATTGGCTTTTCCATTACTTTAACTCTATCTAAATTACCTTTTCTCTGATCTTAAGACTGAATTGGTGGCACTTAAAGTTAAAGTTACCACCATCGTTTAACCAAATTCTAAATTAACCAAATTCAATTTTTATCATCGTTTATAAAAACAAAAGTTACATTTTACTTTAATTTTCAACTACGAAGCTCGGATATCTAGTACATGTGCAGATACGATACAATACAACTATATGAATGCATAAATTTTTTAAAAGTTAGGATACAATATGGTTAAGATATACATTAACAAATTTTTTATAATAAAACTATGTGCATGTAATATTAAAAAAAAAATGAATTGATTACCCTTTATTAATATATAACTACAAAGTTCACAATGTACAAAAAATAATACTTGTGATGAAAATCAAAAGTGTAGAATTTTAGTATAAATCATAATCTAGTTTCCTTCCTATGATAGGATATTAACATAAGCATAACCAAAATAACTTAATTTAAGTTTTGTCAAATTTTGATATTAAATCATCCCTCTCATTACATTAATCTACTCAAAACATAAGTTTTAAGTATGATTCATTAAGAGACAATTAAATAAAATAATATATCTTCATTGAATTCTCACAACATTGTTTCATGTGTTTTTTCCTTTTTGTTTATATACATATCGGTGAATTATCTTGTAAATATTTGTGTGCATTTATGAAGTATCATATAAGTATCTAATAAAATATGTTTTGAAAATAAAAATTTTAATTCTAAAACTTCGTGTATACATATCTGCAACGTTTTAGTATCTAATATGTATTTGCCACAAACCTTGCATATATTATTCATTGTCCTTAACGCATATATTATGTATTGTTTTTACCAACTGAGATAAGTTCACGGGTACATCATGTTTAAAATATATGAACTTCATAGATTTTCACAAATAAAAAACAGAAATGAAAATTAATAACTAAAAAAATTGTGTTTGTTGAACCTCCATAATATAATTTGTTGAATTCAGCAAAATTAATTAAAGATATGAGGATTATTTTCAATGATAAGGTGTGTAAAAAAGCAAATTCTAGTCCCCGTGAGCATAGCTCAGTTGTTAGGGACAATGCATTATTATATGCAGGGGCCGGGGTTCGAACCCCGGACACCCCATTTATTCACTTTAAAAGTGAATTTCTAGCCACTAGGCTACCTGACAAAAAAAAAAAAAAAAAGCAAATTCTATGGTACACCCATTATATTTGAGTGTACCGGTACACTCACTCTTTAAATTCATAGTTAAATGAGTTGTTTTTTTGAAGAAAAATATTATTTTTTTATCATTTATAATTATAATAACTAAATCTTATTCATCAAAAGTGTCAACGAAATAATTTTTAAATTTTTATCTTTCATAATTGAGAACATTCATTATTTTTTACGATAATATGTAAAAAAAGTTATTATGATTCTTATAAACAATTAAATGATGTTTTTTCTTATGAAATGTGGTTCTATAAAATATAAATATTAACAAATAGCTATTTACTACATAAAAAATGATCGTTCATTTATAAAATTAAGAAGGAAGAGTACCGATACACTTCATTTTGTTAGTGTATCGTAGAAGTTCCAGCGTAAAAAATGTTTTAATCTTAAAAATAAAATAAAAAATAATAATGCAAATAGAATTGGGGGCAAAACCGTAATTTGGTGAATGTTAAAATCCCATTTTGGTGAGTCTTCTTTCCCATCTTCACATCACAGACAAAGAAGCGTGACTTTCCCAACGGCGACGTCACGTTCAACGACACTCGAAATGGTACTCTCCATCTCTCAAATGGCGTCACTTTGTTTCTTCAGGTTTCATTATTCTTCTTCTTTTCTTTTTACAAGAACACTATACTATTCTCACTCTAGATTTGTTCCCAATAATGTTGATAATGTTGTTTCTTCATTTAATCACATACTTAGTATGAAACCCACTCCATCCATCATTGAATTTAATAAGATTTTAGGTTCTCTTGTTAAGTCTAACAACAAACATTACCCTACTGCTATTTCCCTTTTTTATCAATTGGAACTCAATGGAATTACACCAAGTATTGTTACTTTCAACATTGTCATTAATTGTTACTGCCATCTTAGCGAAATGAATTTTGCCTTTTCTCTATTGGGGAAGATTCTTAAGGTGGGGTTTCACCCGGATATTGTAACCCTCACAACACTTATCAAAGGTATGTGTCTTAATGGTAAGGTCAAGGAAGCTTTGCACTTTCACGATCATGTGATTTCACTTGGATTCCACTTGGACCAAGTTAGCTATGGGACCTTGATCAATGGCTTGTGTAAAATAGGGGAAACAAGAGCAGCCTTGCAAATGTTGAGAAAGATTGAAGGGAAATTGGTCAACACCGATGTGGTAATGTATAACACAATCATCGATAGTTTGTGTAAAGAGAAATTGGTGACCGAGGCATATGAGTTATATTCTGAAATGATTACAAAGACAATTTCTCCTACTGTTGTCACTTTCAGTTCTCTAATCTATGGATTTTGTATTGTTGGTCAATTCAAAGATGCATTTCGTTTGTTCAATGAAATGGTATTGAAAAACATCAACCCAAATGTTTATACTTTTAATATATTGGTTGATGCTCTCTGTAAGGAAGGAAAAATGAAAGAAGCTAAAAATGTGTTAGCTATGATGGTGAAACAAGGTGTGAAACCAGACATTGTTACTCATACGTCACTAATGGATGGATATTGTTTAGTTAATGAAGTCAACAAAGCCAAAGCTTTATTTAACACTATGGTCCAAAGAGGAGTGATGCCCAACGTTCATTGCTATAGTGTCGTGATTAATGGGTTGTGTAAGAATAAATTGATCGATGAAGCCATGGATTTCTTTAAAGAAATGCAAAGCAAAAAGATTATCCCTAATACGGTAACTTACAGTTCTCTTATTGATGGTTTGTGCAAATCAGGGAGAATTTCTCATGCTTGGGAGTTGCTTGATGAGATGCATGATAGAGGTCAACCTGCCAATGTAATCACTTTCAGTTCATTATTACACGCTCTATGTAAAAACCGTCATGTTGACAAGGCAATTGAATTGGTCAAGAAACTTAAAGACCGAGACATTCAACCAAATATGTACACATACAATATACTTATCGATGGACTATGCAAACAAGGAAGACTTAAGGACGCACAAGTGATTTTTCAAGATCTTTTCATTAAAGGCTACAATTTAACAGTATGGACATATAATATTATGATCAATGGTCTTTGTTTAGAGGGCTTGCTTGATGAAGCTTTGGCTCTGTTGTCAAAAATGGAAGACAATGGTTGCATTCCTAATGCTGTAACTTTCGAAATAATTGTCCACGCTCTCTTTAAAAATGATGAGAACGAAAAGGCAGAGAAACTTCTACGTGAAATGATTGCTAGAGGTCTACTATAAGGAAAGTACTAGTTAAGATGATTTATTGTTACTCATTAGGTTATTTTGAGTTTGGATGACAATGTCTAGTCTTTTTATTTAATTAGTTTATTCACTTATATTTGCATTTACAAAGGATGCTGAACTACACAATGTATTCATTGTTACTATAGTTCTAATTAAAATTCATGTGTTGTTATGTTTATTTTCATATTTTAATGATACCAATGGTTTATTAAGGTTTTGAGAGTTTTGAATTGAGGTAGAGCAAGAATTGTGTGAGTGAGATTGAGTTCAACAATGTGGTTATCCTATGATGTTTCTCAGAAATTTGCTAAGATTATATTAAAAAGTGAGAACTAATAATGAACTTCTCATCAGCTTTGTGTAATCAATGCATAACACAATATTCTTTCCTTTTATAGACTTTTGGGACTGCCTTGCTGCAAAACAGAAAGCATGAAAGTTTAACATATTTTATGGTTTCCAGTGATACTGACATTCTGGATGTCTAGAAACTAGATGCAATTTGCAGCAAAAAATATATTCAGGTGGGGTAGTTAATTGAAGAAGCCAATGTCCAAACTTGTAAGTTATTAACGGTTAAGGTTCCAGGTTGTCATGTCCCTCTCTCTCATCCTATCATGCAGGGTTCTTGGGATTTCAATCTAATTAGAGGTCAATTCTAAAAATTAATAGGGCAGGTAACTTGCGACACATGGACCAACTTGTTTTCAAAAGACATTTTGAAATATAAGCTAGCATGATTTGGTGTTTCTTTTTATTATTGCTGGTTGTGCTATAACTGGTTGATAGCTTATCTGTCTTGGAGTACTTGTAGTTTTTTTGCTGTATTGGAGTATATTAAGGTGTATAGTAATCCTAGCTTGCTGATGAAAGGTATATGAGTATGAAGGGGACAACATCCGTAGCATACAGGTTTTGGATGGCTGGAGGATGAAGTAAGTAGAGAACATTGATGCACAGTGCTTCTTTCTTACTTACATGAGGAAAAGCGTGGTGATGGCCAGAGTATTAAGAATTTAGAGATTATGCAGGAAATGAAGGGTGGATTCTGTTCAGGAATGGTAAGAAAAGGTTAAGTGTGATAGTTGTTGATGACCTACTACTATCATGCATTGAATGATGTGGTGTCAAATGGAATGTTGAAATGCATAAATTTTCAAGGATGGTTGTGTTCTTGATAAGGTGTTGTCTTGTTGTTTCAATGTATAATTCCTTATCTTCAAGCGGCATGTTATGGTTTTGGTCATGTAATGTTAATCTCTGACATTTTAGAAATTCTCGGTTGCTTCCAATTTTGATTAATTTTGGTCACTGAGAGATAGGTACGCACTTCATAAAGTGGTGTCTTTTTATTGATGAGGTGTGTTTCTGCTATTGGTATTGAATAGAAGGATGCAGTGCTCAATTTTTTTCCTTAGCTGGTGTTGGTGGATCTGATATAGTGTCTTTATTTTAGTACACACTTCATGACTAATTGGTGTAGTCCATTAGTATTTTTAATATATGATCTACAATTTTTTAAGATATAATATTTTAGTTTTGGGATCTACAATTTTGATCTATATTTTTGATGTTGAGTATAGTGATAAAATAACATATGCTTCCATTGTGATCCTTCAGTACTTGTATTATGTGATATTCTGCCATCTAAGTCATTCTCTCTAGCTACTTTAGTTATTATTTACCTTTTTCAGTGCTGGTACTTTTTGTTGCTTTAATTCATCATAATCAAATTTTAATGCAATTTTTGGTTGTTAAAAGTAGGTATGCACATCAACTGCTCCATGTTAAGCACATCAATTGCTTCCTAGTGATTGATTACTCAGAAAGGAAAAAGGCATGCTCTATTGAATAATAATTTATTAAAACAATTAATGTCTGTTGTTATGTTCATTTTGATATTTTAATGGTCTCAATGGAACTAATCTGTTCTCTGAATGTTAGTTAGACCTCTCAATGTTCTCATCAGGTATTGGTCTAGAAACTATATGCAATTTGCAGCAAAAAATATTCAGTTGAAGAAGCCAAAGTATGACATTGAGAGTAGTATTTGTCTCGTCTATTATGTTATAAGCTACTTACGGTTTCCGGCTATTATGTTATAATCCGTTGATATATTGTCTCGTCTGTCTTGTAGTATTTGTGATCTTTAGCAGGTGTGTGATACATTTCAAGAATGTAAAAAACGTTTGGGTTAATAGAAGAGGTTTGGTCATTACAGTGATATCTTGGATCTGATTTGGTCATTTGATGTTGAATTGTATAGAGTTTTCTGTTTTCAAAAATTGTAGTGGACCCTGACCCTCTTGCTTGTTCATCAGAATGTGGGGCCATTCGACCATATATAATTTCTTCATCTTTGATTAAAGATGTCCTAGACAATATTATGTTTTTTTTTTAACAAAACAAAATGGAATTATATTAACAAAACATAAGCATTTTCCAAGCACAGGTGTGCCTAGAAAACTACTACAAGATACAAAGTGTTACAAAGTCCAAAATAAGAGAATCTAGCAGTGGTTAGCCAATTCCTAAACATGTCATAGGACTTGACCACCACATCTGAGTACCATAAACAAACATGGCTTTTTTAGCTTTCAGCCACCCTAATGATAACAATTTAATCTTATCCAACAACCTCGGGACATCCTGATGAGGGCCACGATGGAATGGAGGGAGGGCTTGCTTGCTGCCCATTTTGATGTTTTTTATTTTTATGTTGTAATAAAAGTGTAAGGAACCAATTTTGGCCAAAAACACTATGTTTGAATTTGTAGTGTGTTTTATCCATTTTAAAGCTTTCAACAGTTTTAAATGGCGTGCTTGCTTTATTTTAGAAAGAAAATAATATGTTGAATCAAGTATAGTGAAAAGAAATCAAGAACATTAATGGGAGGGAGAAAAATAGCACATGACATGAAAGGAAAGAAGGAAGTGGTGCTGCCACACATTTTAGAAATTCAATCTGTTTGGGTCAAAATTCTGCCATTTATCCATTTTAGCCAAAATATCCATTTTTCATTCTGTTTTATTGCATTTTGAATCACAAGAATTTTAAAGTTCAAATTATCAAAGCAATTTCGTGAGTTTAGAGGGAAAATAACCATTTTTGGAATACTGGACTCATCACATCCGTTACAACATTATTAAGCAGGCGATTATTACGTTTGTTCCACACAATCCAAGTACACATAATCCAGATTAGTTGTAGAAAGGAACGTTTAGCTTTACCAACACCTATCAAATAAGTAAACTGCACCAAATGATCAGGAAGATTATTAGGATCCACCCCCATAGAACCTAGCCAATTGCGCACCTGCTGCCACAATAAAACAGAATTTGGGCAAAATAAAAATAAATGTTCGGCTGTTTCAACATGACCACATCTTGTATCACAAAGAGTCGCCTCTGAATTAAGAACACCACGAGCTGCCAAATTTGCTTTTGTAGGTAAACGATCCCGAAGAAGTCTCCAAGCAAAAATCGAGACCTTCAAGGGGACCTGATGATGCCAAACTAGGTCCAAAGCGTCTTCTATAAGAGGATTGGCACCCTCTGTTAAAAGATCATAAGCTCCTCGGACAGCATAACCCCCCGAAGGGTCAGGTAACCACAACCATCTGTCTGAAACATTAGGCAACAAAGAAACATCCAGCAGTAAAGCCCTAAGCTCCTCTAATAAATTCTCCTCCCCAG